>NW_027413195.1:0-104410 GCF_048544455.1 Silene latifolia | reverse complement strand
TTAATAAATTGTTTTATCGAATTACGCGCGGTATTTTCTGTCCTTTCAGTATTTATTGGTAGCATCTGCGCTCACGAAACCTCCTAGCTCACGCTGGTTTGGGGAGGTTTCTTTTTGCTGCGCTTAAAGTCTTGTGAGTTTCCGAGTCCTTTTCATGTCTTTTTAATTAATTTTAACGCAAAATCCCATTTCCCTTTTATTTCATTACATGACGTTGCACAATGAGGACATTGTGTGATTTGGTTTAGGGAAGGGTTTTGCGTTGCATTTCATTTGCTTGCATTCACGTTTACATTTTGTCTTGCATTGTTGTTTATTTTCTCTTATATATACAGGAAATTCAAATAAAAATTGAAAAAATTCAAAAATTCAAACGAAAATGCATGTTTATTTTAGCATATAGGTTGAGTCGGAACGGTAGTATTTCAATGATAACATTGCATTTTCAGCTGTTTATGCCTAAGCCTTGCTTAATTGACATGTTATTAGTAGAATCATATGCATAATCTACGAGTTTTCGTTAAATTTCTTGCTGAACTTGAGACTTGACTTAGATTTTTGGCAAACTACTTATATTTTCTGAGATTTAGAGCCTATAACTGGTGACATTTATGACCAGTTTATTTAGGATGTGAGTAGTTACTCCTTATAAGACATGTTTTATCAATATGCATAAATATGAACTTAATCTGCTTAATACCCATATGCATTCAGTTTGTGGTTTGTTGACACATATGGTAGAGGTCCCCTTTTCTCATTTTACCCATAAGCCTCACATAGCCAAATTTGCCTTTTCGTCCCATAAGCTACATACCATTATTTAGCCTACCCTATCCGAGCTAGTATTGGTAGTTGTGGAAATGTGTTTATTGCATCTTGGTTATATTGCTCTGTATGAGAAGGTTGGTGGAATGTTGAAAGGAGGAAAGAAAGTAAGAGAAAATAGAATTGAAAAAAAAAAGAAAAAAAATGAAAAAAATGAAAAGAAGGAAGAAAAGAAAAAAAAAAGAAAAAAAAATCAAAATCGCATAATTCAAAGTCTTTATCAAATGGCGATTTTTGCTCCCATGCTTTATTATTATCATTTGGGAGTTGACTTTTTGTGGAGATTGTGAGATTAGTGCTACTCATTAGCACCGTTTTGTATTGATTCATCTGGAGCAAGAAGTTAGATGTTGTTATAATTTGGACATGTAGTTACTAGCTTGGCTTTAACTCCTCTTATCCAAATTCATTTTTGCCTCTTCTTACCCATTACCTCACTTATCCACATTTACCTCGGCATGTGTCATGGTCACTGGTTTGGTTGGAATGCATATGTACGGTTGTAGAGATTATTTTCATGTTAGATTGCAGGCATGTTCTTATAGGTCGTAGTTAGGTGAGTGTCACTACAAAATTACTTCTTTCTATCTTTTACATATTTTCACCTGTGCTTATGTGTGATATGAGCGACCCATGAGAGTCCAATTTGATAAGTCTCTATAGTTGACGGTTCAGCAGTTTTTAACGACTTCATAACTCATTTGCATGATTCATATTGCTAATTGATTGTTGATTTTTAGCATTAAATTGGTTTAGGTATATTGTTGCATTTCGCTCTGAGATTGAACTTGTTCCATTAGGTTTTAAGATCGAGTCTAGTTCTTGCTTGGGGACAAGCAAGGGTTTGGTTTGGGGAAGTTTGATGCGTGTCATTTATATGATGTTTTACACCCTATTTTACACGCATTTCAGAGCTCAATTATGTAGTTTATGCTACTATTTTCCCTATTTCGTTCTACTTTCGTGTTTTTGTATAATATTGCAGAAATGTGAAGAATCCAGCGGAAATCGAGCCGAATCCGTCCCTAAGTACTTAGCATTGCATTTGACATGGAGTAAAGACTCGGGAAGCGAACTAGGTGCGCGTTTCGAGGCCTGAAAGACACATTTATGATAGCTTCAGAAGCGAATTACCAGCTACAGCAGTCTATAGACTGACCTACATGGTCTATAGACTGTCAGAATTTATCTCGACATTGCAGCCTTATTCAGATGGCTATATCTCGGGTTCTAGAGTATCTAATCGAGTGATTCCAATTGGAGGTGAAAGCTTATCCTCTTAGCTTCCAACGCCGCGTAGAACGCCTGATTTGACCAAGTAACGAAGAAATGGCAGCTGTTTTAAGATCAGTGCGCGCTGAAGGAATCGTCAGAATCCAATTCTCTACAGCGCCTGTGGTCGATCGACTGACCTCAGTGATCGATCGACCATGATCGACTGACCTCAGTGGTCGATCGACCACCCCATGAGCTGTTGTGCAAGTTAAAAGATCGAAAATTCCAAAGCCCATTGTGATTAGGTTTAGGAATAGAGGTTACGCAGGATTATTCCTATATATCATAACCTTAGTTTTCAGAATAATCATCCAGTTTTTATCATTTAGTTCTTAGATACAATTCAACATTCATTAGTTTAGATTATTTCCGTCAATAAAGTTTTCTTTGCATTCGGTTTTGTCCTCTTCAATTCTCCCTACGGTATTTCTTTGTTCCTTCGTTTAATACTCGCTGCTTTAATTCGTAGTATAGAATTGCTAGTTAGGATTCCCAAAGCCGTATTATTGATTCATGTTAGTTATTTGTTTAATTATTTCAACTATGAATTCTTATGCTTTAATTCAATTTCATTGTTGTTATCATTTTGTTAGTATGTGTAGCTAAATCACCTTTGCTAGGATGTAGGCGAGCTATTAGCGTAGATGGCATTAGAATAGGTTACCCTCGGACTAGGGCTTGGTCGACCGACTGGCTTATCTGGTCGATCGACTAAGTCGGTTGGTCGATCGACTGGGGTAGCTGGTCGATCGACCAACTTCGAGTCTGATTTGCTTCGTTTGACTCGTTAAGTACAATATCTATCAATGAGACCTAGCGGAGACTTGTTAGATGCTTAGTTTTGACCAACCCGTAGATCGAAAGATAGGGAAGGACTTAAATTAATGAATGAAGACGGCTAAATTGCTAGTTCGAAAGATAATGTAATTTAGGCATTAGGATCACTAGTCTAGAACGAAAGTTAGCATTAGTGACACCTAGGGGCTAATAGCATAGACCGAGAGGGGTTATTAGTTGACTTGGACCGAGAGGACTTGTCACACCCATCACCCACGACTGTATTTCGAGACTTACCTAGACTTATGTGCCATCGTAGCTGTAGTGATCCGACCATCCTAGCTCCTTTTCATTATTTGTTCACATCTTTTATTTTTATTGCCTATTTTTATTGTCTTATTTATTTTTATTTGCATTTAGTTTAGTTATTTATCAATCCAAACCCCCTCAAATTGTTACTTCATAAACTAAAATTAAAACAATTAGAACTCCCTACCTCTCTGCGGATCGACCCTTACTACCGCTTTCTAGTTGTAGTTTGGAAATTATAAATATTATTTTTGGTGCACACAACGATAGGCATCAGTATGCATCACTCTCCAAGTAACCAAACTAAGACCTGCATCCGGCATACCCACATCAGCCTCCTCATGATCCGTCCCTCCCTCATCCTCATCACACACAAGGATCTCATCATCACCCCAATGAACCACTTCAAAGCTACTAAGGGCTCTCTTGGTTGGGCATTCTTTGGCAAAGTGACCATAACCTTGGAATTGGTAACATTTTTTGAGAGGCATGGTCTTTTTTTGTGAGGTTTCGGCTGTCTTTCCTTTGTCAAGTATGGGGGCTTTGTTTTGAGAGGGTGGTTCAATAATTTTGAAACCGGTTGGGGTTTAAAGGTGGCTGTTTTGGCGGTTGGTTTGGTGGTTGTAGCCTTCCCCTTACCCAATTTCTCAACCCTTAAAGCCAAATTAACAGGTTCATCAAAGGACCATACTTGTTGCATTCTAACCCTATGAGGAATCTTAGTATCTAAACCTTCAACAAATCTAGCAATCTTTTGTTCGGGCTTTTCATTGAGGTCACATTGCAAGGTAAGTTGTTCAAAGTCTCTAAGATATGACTCATGTGGTTGTTGGTCTTGTTTAAGTTGTGTGAGCTTAATGAAAATGTCTTGAGTGTACTCTTTAGGTATAAACTTCTCATTAAGCTTCTTTTTCAGTTTTAACCAAGACTTAATAGGTTCCTTACCATCCCTTCTTCTCTGATTTTTTAAGTTCTCATACCAAAGGGAGGCATAACCTTTGAGTTTCAAGATTGCAACTTTAAAAGCTTTGCTATCTGAATAACCTTTAAACTCAAAGACTCTTTCAATGGTCCTAAACCAATCTAACAAATCCTCGGGGTTTAAACTACCATGAAAATCAGGAATTTCTACCTTTAAGTCTTTGTTGGGCTCTCCATGAAAGGCCTCGGCCATGGATTCCTCCGAATCTGAAAGCTCCTCTTCCTCACGGCCACCATGAGCTCGTCCTCCTCCCATGAGGCCACGGCCTCTACCCCTGCCTCTAGGTGGTTGTCCTCTTCTTGGTGGTGGTGTTGGAATATTAGCCATGATAACATTTAAAGAATCTAGCAACAAATCACATTTTTCAGAACGTTGAGTAACTTGTGTTTCAATTCCAGCAAGCCTTTCCTCACTCATGGTTGTTTCTTGCGTTTTTAATGTGGTTAGGGTATAATGAACTCACAAAGAAAGGCTTTTGTGTTGTTAACCAAAGCTCTGATAACCAATTTGGAATAAAACTACTAAGACTCGAATTTGGACAGAAATTGCGTGCTAAAACGATTGCAAAATGCTAAGGATTGAGTGTTGGGATATGACTTAAACCAAGCACAAAGCCAAAGTTTAAGACTAACAGTTTGTTCAAGCACAAAGCAATGAACTTACTCAGCCCCTAGCACTAAGCAAAGGAGGGTCTTTTAGCACTAAGCAAAGAATTATAAGAGAAAAAACTAGGTTTTCACTTGTATTAATGTTCATTCAAATCTGAAGTTTCTCAAGTGCCTAGCTTGGTTTATATAGACCAAGGCTTACAAGCTTGACCCTTGATTACTAGTTGTATCAAAGGGCCACAAAATGAGCAGCTAAAGACCAAAAAAAACGGCAGCCAAGGACTATAACAATGCTGAAATGAAAATGACATAAAGCAAAGAAAGTAAACTAATAGTCCAATCTTCCTTGTTTGTAGCTCAACTTCTTATTTATGATTATATGGACTGATTGGGGGCTTGAGAAACCGTGTAAGACTCCCATGCTGCAGCCAAAAAGTCCCTTGAGCTTTGTGGGAACAAAAGAAGAAAGATTGATAGCGACATTTAGCTCATTGTTCAAAACCGGGTCCCTTGTACCTTTGCAATGTTTCTTCAATTAAAATCTGAATGGTAGCTCTAGGAGATAAAAGATCCTACACAAAAACGTCCCAAACTCACTCAAGATGAGAATTAGGATGGTTGGAGCCATGACTTCTTAGACGGTTTTGGTGTTAGACCTCAAATTGTGACGAGGTCCAAAACCGGGTGAAATGAGGCCTTTCTCGGTTTGATTCGTTTCATAAGGTAACACGATTCTACCGATCCTAATATTATTAATATTGTTCGAGGTTATGTGAATTAGATGTTACTTGTGAAGCTTTAGATAATGATGGATTGATGGGCCATAATGTTTACGTATTCTACTAATGTATTGAGAATTTATTTTGATGGTTGTACGTTGACAAATTAAGAATTGGTTTAGCAATTGATCTTTTGGTCTCGTATTGTATTTTAGTTGTCGTACTCTTTGATCTCGACTCGTGGGTGAGTAGCTTAGAGTTTTATTCTAAGTGTTGAGCATGGTTCTTTGAACCTTTGACAATATCAATATTGAAATTGAGATGAATATTGGTAATTGGTATTGAGTTATTGGGGCCGTTGTGCCGAGTTATGTGTTACGGTCCAGTGTGACCATGGTTATTGAGTTAGTTATATTTGTTTGGAATCGATATTGAGATAAAAGTATTGTTTCGCGGCTTTATGTAGGAACTTCCTGTGGTGTGGAAGCTCTGAATACTTTAAGACCCCTACAGTGGCTTGGTATAAAATTTGTAATGGAAAAAGGCAGGGAGGTCTGGGACTTAAGAATGAAGTCATGTGGAATAAAGCTGCAATTGGTAAGCTTCTTTGGTGGATCCATGCTCACCCTAACAAACTTTGGGTTCAATGGGTCCATAGTATATACATGAGAGGGACTACCTGGGATAATTATCAATGTCCTAATGCAGCAAGTTGGACTTGGAAGAAGGTTTGTAGACTCGAAATCGAGATGCGGCCGCTACGGTCGTAATGAATGGAGCTCCTGCCCTGGTAAAGAGTATTCCATTGCTAAAGGGTATGCTTGGCTACATCACTCTATTCCAGATATAGAGTGGCATCATCAGGTTTGGAATAAGTGGATTGTCCCTAAACACTCAATTATAGCCTGGATGTATCATCATCGGGGTCTTAACACTAAGGACAAGCTCTTTAGACTCAACATTGCTAATGATAATCTCTGTTGCATCTGTGGAAGTGAGGAAGAAACCACGCAGCATCTGTTTTTTAAATGTCAGTACAGCAAGGCAGTGTTTGCTTTGATTCGTGAATGGACTGGTTACTCATTGCCTGAAACTAGAGACCAGGATTGGAGGAGGAATGCTAGATTGTCCAGACTGAAAGTTGGAATCATTAATAGCATTCTGAATGCTGTTACTTACCATATTTGGAGGCAACGAAATGGCAGCAGACATGAATTGCAAATCCAAGCTCCGCAGGTTGTCCAAACCGATTCGGTTTGAAGTTCGAGCTAAAATTCAACAGCAATGCAAGGGCACAATGTCAAGGAGAGATCGTAGTTGGCTTGAGAAGCTTATGTAATCTGTAATTAGTTTCATGGCTAGCTGATTTTCATGTCAGCTTGAAATGTTGATGTATTTGGTTCTTGTTTTTCTCAATATATTTTTACATTTACCAAAAAAAAAAAAAATAGTTAATATTCTCTATTTGTATGATTGTTTTATTATTTGTGAGATTGGTGAGTTAGGATTTGACAGTGAAAGTCGGATCTTTGGGACGATGGATAATGAGGTTAATAGGTGATAAATGTTGGCGATAAGTACATAAGATATCAAACAATAAAGGTGAATTCTCTTTGTTGTATGTGAAGCTTTAGATAATGATGGATTGATGGGCCATAATGTTTACGTATTCTACTAATGTATTGATAATTTATTTTAATGGTTGTAGGTTGACAAATTAAGAATTGGTTTAGCAATTGATCTTTTGGTCTCGTATTGTATTTTAGTTGTCGTACTCTTTGATCTCGACTCGTGGGTGAGTAGCTTAGAGTTTTATTCTAAGTGTTGAGCATGGTTCTTTGAACCTTTGACAATATCGATATTGAAATTGAGATGAATATTGGTAATTGGTATTGAGTTATTCGGGCTGTTGTGCCGAGTTATGTGTTACGGTCCAGTGTGACCATGGTTATTGAGTTAGTTATATTGGTTTGGAATCGATATTGAGATGGAAGTATTGTTTCGCGGCTTTATTCCGCCAGTTCACTCACCCCTTGTCCTTGGCTTAGGTTCGACGATGAGAATACGATACTTGGTTACTTGGGAGTATTATAATATGAGACGGAGTAATGAGTGAGACAGAGTAATGAGACGAAACTTGGTTAATTATTTGGACGAGAGAGTGTATTATATTATGGAGTAGGTTTGAGTATGAGATGAGTTAACGGGGAGTGTTTTTATTATTCTCTCTGTTTATTTTTATTTTACATGTCTGTGTTTCCACGCCATGACCAAAAACTATTCTGCTTAAATTGAGGTATTATCTGTTACTCAACTTTCCGACTGGCGTGTTTTCTCCCTTCGGGGCTACTCGTCGTGGGGGTAGTTCCTTTCTGTCTTCTGGTTTTGCTTTCAGGTCTTCCGCTGCTGTTCAAAAGGAGTTTTATTTCAAGAGAAGATTTTTATTTAAAGACTTTATAAAGTTTTGGTTCCATTTTGTATTCTTTTATTTTAAAAGGGATTTGTAATAAGAGACTATGTATATTAATTATAATATCCTTGTATTTCGGCCATTTTTGTATGTAAAAGTTAGTTTTAATTTAGCCGAAAATCAGAGGTGTTACAATTGGTATCAGAGCGGGTTGTTTCTTGATTAGGTGTTGAGATCGTCACATCTTAGCACCGTCTATTTTAACAATTTAAACTTTTCAAAGAAAAAAAATGGAGTTGTTATTTGCTTTTAATTTTGAAGTTCGAGGACGGACTTTAATTTTAAGGAGGGTGGAATGTAATATCACCGAAATTGTTAACTTTGTTTTAATTTTTTTTAAGCTCGAACTTCGGGACGAAGTTCATTTTTACTGGGGAGGATTGTAATACCCAAATATTATTGGGTGTTTTTATATTTTGTTTTCCTATTTCGTTTATTTTAAGATTTATGGTTTTATAAAAGTGTATTATATTATCTTTAGCCTCGTTTTATAATTTTTCCTTTTTCTGATCTTTCCTATTACTACGTAATATCACCGAAATTGTTAACTTTGTTTTAATTTTTTTTAAGCTCGAACTTCGGGACGAAGTTCATTTTTACTGGGGAAGATTGTAATACCCAAATATTATTGGGTGTTTTTATATTTTGTTTTCCTATTTCCTTTATTTTTAGATTTATGGTTTTATAAAAGTGTATTATATTACCTTTAGCCTCGTTTTATAATTTTTCCTTTTTATGATCTTTCCTATTACTACGTAATATCACCGAAATTGTTAACTTTGTTTTAATTTTTTTTAAAGCTCGAACTTCGGGACGAAGTTCATTTTTACTGGGGAAGATTGTAATACCCAAATATTATTGGGTGTTTTTATATTTTGTTTTCCTATTTCGTTTATTTTTAGATTTATGGTTTTATAAAAGTGTATTATATTACCTTTAGCCTCGTTTTATAATTTTTCCTTTTTATGATCTTTCCTATTACTACGTATTAGAAATACAAAAATTCAGTTAAACATTAAACCTAATTGCCGTCAAATTCTATTCTATATTTCTAACCCTCTAAGGCTCTCTATGTTCTCCATCTAATACTCTTCTAACCCATTATAAAAATTAATAATCTTGGTAACCATCATCTCGCTTATTACTATCTGACCACAATATATTTCTATGGTTGGTGTTGTTTTTATTGGTCCTTGGGTTACCTTTCTTGCAATCGTTGATTTTTGCATTCAACTTGGGGACGACTTCTGGTCTTATGATCAAATTCTAAAATTTTTTACAAGTTTAAGGTAACACGATTCTACCGATCCTAATATTATTAATATTGTTCGAGGTTATGTGAATTAGATATTACTTGTGATTAGTCTATTTCGACTGTATGTGGTTGTTTGCGCTGAATTGCTAATAATTGTTATTTTATATATTAATAGTTAATATTCTCTATTTGTATGATTGTTTTATTATTTGTGAGATTGGTGAGTTAGGATTTGACAGTGAAAGTCGGATCTTTGGGACGATGGATAATGAGGTTAATAGGTGATAAATGTTGGCGATAAGTACATAAGATATCAAACAATAAAGGTGAATTCTCTTTGTCGTATGAGAAGCTTTAGATAATGATGGATTGATGGGCCATAATGTTTACGTATTCTACTAATGTATTGATAATTTATTTTAATGGTTGTAGGTTGACAAATTAAGAATTGGTTTAGCAATTGATCTTTTGGTCTCGTATTGTATTTTAGTTGTCGTACTCTTTGATCTCGACTCGTGGGTGAGTAGCTTAGAGTTTTATTCTAAGTGTTGAGCATGGTTCTTTGAACCTTTGACAATATCGATATTGAAATTGAGATGAATATTGGTAATTGGTATTGAGTTATTCGGGCCGTTGTGCCGAGTTATGTGTTACGGTCCAGTGTGACCATGGTTATTGAGTTAGTTATATTGGTTTGGAATCGATATTGAGATGGAAGTATTGTTTCGCGGCTTTATTCCGCCAGTTCACTCACCCCTTGTCCTTGGCTTAGGTTCGATGATGAGAATACGATACTTGGTTACTTGGGAGTATTATATTATGAGACGGAGTAATGAGTGAGACAGAGTAATGAGACGAAACTTGGTTAATTATTTGGACGAGAGAGTGTATTATATTATGGAGTAGGTTTGAGTATGAGATGAGTTAACGGGGAGTGTTTTTATTATTCTCTCTGTTTATTTTTATTTTACATGTCTGTGTTTCCACGCCATGACCAAAAACTATTCTGCTTAAATTGAGGTATTATCTGTTACTCAACTTTCCGGCTGGCGTGTTTTCTCCCTTCGGGGCTACTCGTCGTGGGGGTAGTTCCTTTCTGTCTTCTGGTTTTGCTTTCAGGTCTTCCGCTGCTGTTCAAAAGGAGTTTTATTTCAAGAGAAGATTTTTATTTAAAGACTTTATAAAGTTTTGGTTCCATTTTGTATTCTTTTATTTTAAAAGGGATTTGTAATAAGAGACTATGTATATTAATTATAATATCCTTGTATTTCGGCCATTTTTGTATGTAAAACTTAGTTTTAATTTAGCCGAAAATCAAAGGTGTTACAATTGGTATCAGAGCGGGTTCTTTCTTGGTCAGGTGTTTAGATCGTCACATCTTAGCACCGTCTATTTTAACAATTTAAACTTTTCAAAGAAAAAAAATGGAGTTGTTATTTGCTTTTAATTTTGAAGTTCGAGGACGGACTTTAATTTTAAGGAGGGTGGAATGTAATATCACAGAAATTGTTAACTTTGTTTTAATTTTTTTTAAGCTCGAACTTCGGGACGAAGTTCATTTTTACTGGGGAAGATTGTAATACCCAAATATTATTGGGTGTTTTTATATTTTGTTTTCCTATTTCGTTTATTTTAAGATTTATGGTTTTATAAAAGTGTATTATATTATCTTTAGCCTCGTTTTATAATTTTTCCTTTTTATGATCTTTCCTATTACTACGTAATATCACCGAAATTGTTAACTTTGTTTTAATTTTTTTTAAGCTCGAACTTCGGGACGAAGTTCATTTTTACTGGGGAAGATTGTAATACCCAAATATTATTGGGTGTTTTTATATTTTGTTTTCCTATTTCCTTTATTTTTAGATTTATGGTTTTATAAAAGTGTATTATATTACCTTTAGCCTCGTTTTATAATTTTTCGTTTTTATGATCTTTCCTATTACTACGTAATATCACCGAAATTGTTAACTTTGTTTTAATTTTTTTTTAAGCTCGAACTTCGGGACGAAGTTCATTTTTACTGGGGAAGATTGTAATACCCAAATATTATTGGGTGTTTTTATATTTTGTTTACCTATTTCGTTTATTTTTAGATTTATGGTTTTATAAAAGTGTATTGTATTACCTTTAACCTCGTTTTATAATTTTTCCTTTTTATGATATTTCCTATTACTACGTAATATCACCGAAATTGTTAACTTTGTTTTAATTTTTTTTAAGCTCGAACTTCGGGACAAAGTTCATTTTTACTGGGGAAGATTGTAATACCCAAATATTATTGGGTGTTTTTATATTTTGTTTTCCTATTTCGTTTAGTTTTAGATTTATGGTTTTATAAAAGTGTATTATATTACCTTTAGCCTCGTTTTATAATTTTTCCTTTTTATGATCTTTCCTATTACTACGTATTAGAAATACACAAAAGTCAGTTAAACATTAAACCTAATTGCCGTCAAATTCTATTCTATATTTCTAACCCTCTAAGGCTCTCTATGTTCTCTGTCTAATACTCTTCTAACCCATTATAAAAATTAATAATCTTGGTAACCATCATCTCGCTTATTACTATCTGACCACAATATATTTCTATGGTTGGTGTTGTTTTTATTGGTCCTTGGGTTACCTTTCTTGCAATCGTTGATTTTTGCATTCAACTTGGGGACGACTTCTGGTCTTATGATCAAATTCTAAAAAATTTTACAAGTTTAAGGTAACACGATTCTACCGATCTTAATATTATTAATATTGTTCGAGGTTATGTGAATTAGATGTTACTTGTGATTAGTCTATTTCGACTGTATGTGGTTATTTGCGCTGAATTGCTAATAATTGTTATTTTATATATTAATAGTTAATATTCTCTATTTGTAAGATTATTTTATTATTTGTGAGATTGGTGAGTTAGGATTTGACAAATGAAAGTCGGATCTTTGGGACGATGGATAATGAGGTTAATAGGTGATAAATGTTGGCGATAAGTACATAAGCTATCAAACAATAAAGGTGAATTCTCTTTGTTGTATGTGAAGCTTTAGATAATGATGGATTGATAGGCCATAATGTTTACGTATTCTACTAATGTATTGATAATTTATTTTGATGGTTGTACGTTGACAAATTAAGAATTGGTTTAGCAATTGATCTTTTGGTCTCGTATTGTATTTTAGTTGTCGTACTCTTTGATCTCGACTCGTGGGTGAGTAGCTTAGAGTTTTATTCTAAGTGTTGAGCATGGTTCTTTGAACCTTTGACAATATCGATATTGAAATTGAGATGAATATTGGTAATTGGTATTGAGTTATTCGGGCCGTTGTGCCGAGTTATGTGTTACGGTCCAGTGTGACCATGGTTATTGAGTTAGTTATATTGGTTTGGAATCGATATTGAGATGGAAGTATTGTTTCGCGGCTTTATTCCACCAGTTCACTCACCCCTTGTCCTTGGCTTAGGTTCGACGATGAGAATACGATACTTGGTTACTTGGGAGTATTATATTATGAGACGGAGTAATGAGTGAGACAGAGTAATGAGACGAAACTTGGTTAATTATTTGGACGAGAGAGTGTATTATATTATGGAGTAGGTTTGAGTATGAGATGAGTTAAAGGGGAGTGTTTTTATTAATCTCTCTGTTTATTTTTATTTTACATGTCTGTGTTTCCACGCCATGACCAAAAACTATTCTGCTTATATTGAGGTATTATCTGTTATTCAACTTTCCCTACTGGCGTGTTTTCCCTTCGGGGCTACTCGTCGTGAGGGTAGTTCCTTTCTGTCTTCCGGTTTTGCTTTCGGTCTTCCGCCTGCTTCAAAAGGATTTTTATTTCAAGAGAAGATTTTTAATTAAAGACTTTATAAAGTTTTGGTTCTATTTTGTATTCTTTTATTTTAAAAGGGATTTGTAATAAGAGACTTTGTATATTAATTATAATATCCTTGTATTTCGGCCATTTTTGAACGTAAAAGTTAGTTTTAATTTAGCCGAAAATCAGATGTGTTACAATTGGTATCAGAGCGGGTTCTTTCTTGGTCAGGTGTTGAGATCGTCACATCTTAGCACCGTCTATTTTAACAATTTAAACTTTTCAAAGAAAAAAATTGGAGTTGATATTTGCTTTTAATTTTGAAGTTCGAGGACGGACTTTAATTTTAAGGAGGGTGGAATGTAATATCACCGAAATTGTTAACTTTGTTTTAATTTTTTTTAAGCTCGAACTTCGGGACGAAGTTCATTTTTACTGGGGAAGATTGTAATACCCAAATATTATTGGTTGTTTTTATATTTTGTTTTCCGATTTCGTTTATTTTAAGATTTATGGTTTTATAAAAGTGTATTATATTATCTTTAGCCTCGTTTTATAATTTTTCCTTTTTATGATCTTTCCTATTACTACGTAATATCACCGAAATTGTTAACTTTGTTTTAATTTTTTTTAAGCTCGAACTTCGGGACGAAGTTCATTTTTACTGGGGAAGATTGTAATACCCAAATATTATTGGTTGTTTTTATATTTTGTTTTCCTATTTCGTTTATTTTAAGATTTATGGTTTTATAAAAGTGTATTATATTATCTTTAGCCTCGTTTTATAATTTTTCCTTTTTATGATCTTTCCTATTACTACGTAATATCACCGAAATTGTTAACTTTGTTTTAATTTTTTTTAAGCTCGAACTTCGGGACGAAGTTCATTTTTTCTTGGGGAAGATTGTAATACCCAAATATTATTGGGTGTTTTTATATTTTGTTTTCCTATTTCGTTTATTTTAAGATTTATGGTTTTATAAAAGTGTATTATATTACATTTAGCCTCGTTTTATAATGTTTCCTTTTTACGATCTTTCCTATTACTACGTAATATCACCGAAATTGTTAACTTTGTTTTAATTTTTTTAAGCTCGAACTTCGGACGAAGTTCATTTTTACCGGGAAGATTGTAATACCCAAATATTATTGGGTGTTTTTATATTTGGTTTTCCTATTTCGTTTATTTTTAGATTTATGGTTTTATAAAAGTGTATTATATTACCTTTAGCCTCGTTTTATAATTTTTCCTTTTTATGATCTTTCCTATTACTACGTATTAGAAATACAAAAAAGTCAGTTAAACATTAAACCTAATTGCCGTCCAATTCTATTCTATATTTCTAACCCTCTAAGGCTCTCTATGTTCTCTGTCTAATACTCTTCTAACCCATTATAAAAATTAATAATCTTGGTAACCATCATCTCGCTTATTCCTATCTGACCACAATATATTTCTATGGCTGGTGTTGTTTTTATTGGTCCTTGGGTTACCTTTCTTGCAATCGTTGATTTTTGCATTCAACTTGGGGACGACTTACGGTCTTATGATCAAATTCTAAAAAATTTTACAAGTTTAAGGTAACACGATTCTACCGATCTTAATATTATTAATATTGTTCGAGGTTATGTGAATTAGATGTTACTTGTGATTAGTCTATTTCGATTTGTATGTGGTTATTTGCGCTGAATTGCTAATAATTGTTATTTTATATATTAATAGTTAATATTCTCTATTTGTAAGATTATTTTATTATTTGTGAGATTGGTGAGTTAGGATTTGACAGTGAAAGTCGGATCTTTGGGACGATGGATAATGAGGTTAATAGGTGATAAATGTTGGCGATAAGTACATAAGCTATCAAACAATAAAGGTGAATTTTCTTTGTTGTATGTGAAGCTTTAGATAATGATGGATTGATAGGCCATAATGTTTACGTATTCTACTAATGTATTGATAATTTATTTTGATGGTTGTACGTTGACAAATTAAGAATTGGTTTAGCAATTGATCTTTTGGTCTCGTATTGTATTTTAGTTGTCGTACTCTTTGATCTCGACTCGTGGGTGAGTAGCTTAGAGTTTTATTCTAAGTGTTGAGCATGGTTCTTTGAACCTTTGACAATATCGATATTTAAATTGAGATGAATATTGGTAATTGGTATTGAGTTATTCGGGCCGTTGTGCCGAGTTATGTGTTACGGTCCAGTGTGATCATGGTTATTGAGTTAGTTATATTGGTTTGGAATCGATATTGAGATGGAAGTATTGTTTCGCGGCCTTATTCCACCAGTTCACTCACCCCTTGTCCTTGGCTTAGGTTCGACGATGTGAATACGATACTTGGTTACTTGGGAGTATTATATTATGAGACGGAGTAATGAGTGAGACAGAGTAATGAGACGAAACTTGGTTAATTATTTGGACGAGAGAGTGTATTATATTATGGAGTAGGTTTGAGTATGAGATGATTTAACGGGAGTGTTTTTATTATTCTCTCTGTTTATTTTTATTTTTACATGTCCGTGTTTCCACGCCATGACCAAAAACTATTCTCGCTTATATTGAGGTATTATCTCGTTATTCAACTTTCCTACTTGCGTGTTTTCTCCCTTCGGGCTACTCGTCGTGAGGGTAGTTCCTTTCTGTCTTCCTCGTTTTGCTTTCGGTCTTCCGCTCATTGTTCAAAAGAATTTTTATTTCAAGAGAAGATTTTTATTTAAAGACTTTATAAAGTTTTGGTTCTATTTTATATTCTTTTATTTTAAAAGGGATTTGTAATAAGAGACTTTGTATATTAATTATAATATCCTTGTATTTCGCCATTTTTGAACGTAAAGTTAGTTTTAATTTAGCCGAAAATCAGGGGTGTTACAATTGGTATCAGAGCGGGTTCTTTCTTGGTCAGGTGTTGAGATCGTCACATCTTAGCACCGTCTATTTTAACAATTTAAACTTTTCAAAGAAAAAAATTGGAGTTGATATTTGCTTTTAATTTTGAAGTTCGAGGACGGACTTTAATTTTAAGGAGGGTGGAATGTAATATCACCGAAATTGTTAATTTTGTTTTAATTTTTTTTAAGCTCGAACTTCGGGACGAAGTTCATTTTTACTGGGGAAGATTGTAATACCCAAATATTATTGGTTGTTTTTATATTTTGTTTTCCTATTTCGTTTATTTTAAGATTTATGGTTTTATAAAAGTGTATTATATTATCTTTAGCCTCGTTTTATAATTTTTCCTTTTTATGATCTTTCCTATTACTACGTAATATCACCGAAATTGTTAACTTTGTTTTAATTTTTTTTAAGCTCGAACTTCGGGACGAAGTTCATTTTTATGGGAAGATTGTAATACCCAAATATTATTGGGTGTTTTTATATTTTGTTTTCCTATTTCGTTTATTTTAAGATTTATGGTTTTATAAAAGTGTATTATATTACATTTAGCCTCGTTTTATAATGTTTCCTTTTTACGATCTTTCCTATTACTACGTAATATCACCGAAATTGTTAACTTTGTTTTAATTTTTTTTAAGCTCGAACTTCGGGACGAAGTTCATTTTTACTGGGGAAGATTGTAATACCCAAATATTATTGGGTGTTTTTATATTTGGTTTTCCTATTTCGTTTATTTTTAGATTTATGGTTTTATAAAAGTGTATTATATTACCTTTAGCCTCGTTTTATAATTTTTCCTTTTTATGATCTTTCCTATTACTACGTATTAGAAATACAAAAAGTCGTTAAACATTAAACCTAATTGCCGTCCAATTCTATTCTATATTTCTAACCCTCTAAGGCTCTCTATGTTCTCTGTCTAATACTCTTCTAACCCATTATAAAAATTAATAATCTTGGTAACCATCATCTCGCTTATTCCTATCCCGACCACAATATATTTCTATGGCTGGTGTTGTTTTTATTGGTCCTTGGGTTACCTTTCTTGCAATCGTTGATTTTTGCATTCAACTTGGGGACGACTTCTGGTCTTATGATCAAATTCTAAAAAATTTTACAAGTTTAAGGTAACACGATTCTACCGATCTTAATATTATTAATATTGTTCGAGGTTATGTGAATTAGATGTTACTTGTGATTAGTCTATTTCGATTTGTATGTGGTTATTTGCGCTGAATTGCTAATAATTGTTATTTTATATATTAATAGTTAATATTCTCTATTTGTAAGATTATTTTATTATTTGTGAGATTGGTGAGTTAGGATTTGACAGTGAAAGTCGGATCTTTGGGACGATGGATAATGAGGTTAATAGGTGATAAATGTTGGCGATAAGTACATAAGCTATCAAACAATAAAGGTGAATTTTCTTTGTTGTATGTGAAGCTTTAGATAATGATGGATTGATAGGCAATAATGTTTACGTATTCTACTAATGTATTGATAATTTATTTTGATGGTTGTACGTTGACAAATTAAGAATTGGTTTAGCAATTGATCTTTTGGTCTCGTATTGTATTTTAGTTGTCGTACTCTTTGATCTCGACTCGTGGGTGAGTAGCTTAGAGTTTTATTCTAAGTGTTGAGCATGGTTCTTTGAACCTTTGACAATATCGATATTTAAATTGAGATGAATATTGGTAATTGGTATTGAGTTATTCGGGCCGTTGTGCCGAGTTATGTGTTACGGTCCAGTGTGATCATGGTTATTGAGTTAGTTATATTGGTTTGGAATCGATATTGAGATGGAAGTATTGTTTCGCGGCCTTATTCCACCAGTTCACTCACCCCTTGTCCTTGGCTTAGGTTCGACGATGTGAATACGATACTTGGTTACTTGGGAGTATTATATTATGAGACGGAGTAATGAGTGAGACAGAGTAATGAGACGAAACTTGGTTAATTATTTGGACGAGAGAGTGTATTATATTATGGAGTAGGTTTGAGTATGAGATGAGTTAACGGGGAGTGTTTTTATTAATCTCTCTGTTTATTTTTATTTTACATGTCCGTGTTTCCACGCCATGACCAAAAACTATTCTCGCTTATATTGAGGTATTATCTCGTTATTCAACTTTCCTATGGCGTGTTTTCTCCCTTCGGGCTACTCGTCGTGAGGGTAGTTCCTTTCTCGTCTTCTCGGTTTTGCTTTCGGGTCTTCATTTTCTCAAAAGAATTTTTATTTCAAGAGAAGATTTTTATTTAAAGACTTTATAAAGTTTTGGTTCTATTTTATATTCTTTTATTTTAAAAGGGATTTGTAATAAGAGACTTTGTATATTAATTATAATATCCTTGTATTTCGGCCATTTTTGAACGTAAAAGTTAGTTTTAATTTAGCCGAAAATCAGGGGTGTTACAATTGGTATCAGAGCGGGTTCTTTCTTGGTCAGGTGTTGAGATCGTCACATCTTAGCACCGTCTATTTTAACAATTTAAACTTTTCAAAGAAAAAAATTGGAGTTGATATTTGCTTTTAATTTTGAAGTTCGAGGACGGACTTTAATTTTAAGGAGGGTGGAATGTAATATCACCGAAATTGTTAATTTTGTTTTAATTTTTTTTAAGCTCGAACTTCGGGACGAAGTTCATTTTTACTGGGGAAGATTGTAATACCCAAATATTATTGGTTGTTTTTATATTTTGTTTTCCTATTTCGTTTATTTTAAGATTTATGGTTTTATAAAAGTGTATTATATTATCTTTAGCCTCGTTTTATAATTTTTCCTTTTTATGATCTTTCCTATTACTACGTAATATCACCGAAATTGTTAACTTTGTTTTAATTTTTTTTAAGCTCGAACTTCGGGACGAAGTTCATTTTTTCTTGGGGAAGATTGTAATACCCAAATATTATTGGGTGTTTTTATATTTTGTTTTCCTATTTCGTTTATTTTAAGATTTATGGTTTTATAAAAGTGTATTATATTACATTTAGCCTCGTTTTATAATGTTTCCTTTTTACGATCTTTCCTATTACTACGTAATATCACCGAAATTGTTAACTTTGTTTTAATTTTTTTTAAGCTCGAACTTCGGGACGAAGTTCATTTTTACTGGGGAAGATTGTAATACCCAAATATTATTGGGTGTTTTTATATTTGGTTTTCCTATTTCGTTTATTTTTAGATTTATGGTTTTATAAAAGTGTATTATATTACCTTTAGCCTCGTTTTATAATTTTTCCTTTTTATGATCTTTCCTATTACTACGTATTAGAAATACAAAAAAGTCAGTTAAACATTAAACCTAATTGCCGTCCAATTCTATTCTATATTTCTAACCCTCTAAGGCTCTCTATGTTCTCTGTCTAATACTCTTCTAACCCATTATAAAAATTAATAATCTTGGTAACCATCATCTCGCTTATTCCTATCTGACCACAATATATTTCTATGGTTGGTGTTGTTTTTATTGGTCCTTGGGTTACCTTTCTTGCAATCGTTGATTTTTGCATTCAACTTGGGGACGACTTCTGGTCTTATGATCAAATTCTAAAAAATTTTACAAGTTTAAGGTAACACGATTCTACCGATCTTAATATTATTAATATTGTTCGAGGTTATGTGAATTAGATGTTACTTGTGATTAGTCTATTTCGACTGTATGTGGTTATTTGCGCTGAATTGCTAATAATTGTTATTTTATATATTAATAGTTAATATTCTCTATTTGTAAGATTATTTTATTATTTGTGAGATTGGTGAGTTAGGATTTGACAGTGAAAGTCGGATCTTTGGGACGATGGATAATGAGGTTAATAGGTGATAAATGTTGGCGATAAGTACATAAGCTATCAAACAATAAAGGTGAATTCTCTTTGTTGTATGTGAAGCTTTAGATAATGATGGATTGATAGGCCATAATGTTTACGTATTCTACTAATGTATTGATAATTTATTTTGATGGTTGTACGTTGACAAATTAAGAATTGGTTTAGCAATTGATCTTTTGGTCTCGTATTGTATTTTAGTTGTCGTACTCTTTGATCTCGACTCGTGGGTGAGTAGCTTAGAGTTTTATTCTAAGTGTTGAGCATGGTTCTTTGAACCTTTGACAATATCGATATTTAAATTGAGATGAATATTGGTAATTGGTATTGAGTTATTCGGGCCGTTGTGCCGAGTTATGTGTTACGGTCCAGTGTGATCATGGTTATTGAGTTAGTTATATTGGTTTGGAATCGATATTGAGATGGAAGTATTGTTTCGCGGCCTTATTCCACCAGTTCACTCACCCCTTGTCCTTGGCTTAGGTTCGACGATGTGAATACGATACTTGGTTACTTGGGAGTATTATATTATGAGACGGAGTAATGAGTGAGACAGAGTAATGAGACGAAACTTGGTTAATTATTTGGACGAGAGAGTGTATTATATTATGGAGTAGGTTTGAGTATGAGATGAGTTAACGGGGAGTGTTTTTATTAATCTCTCTGTTTATTTTTATTTTACATGTCTGTGTTTCCACGCCATGACCAAAAACTATTCTGCTTATATTGAGGTATTACATTATTCAACTTTCCTAAATGGCGTGTTTTCTCCCTTCTGGGCTACTCGTCGTGAGGGTAGTTCCTTTCTGTCTTCCTCGGTTTTGCTTTCGGTCTTCCTTTGTTCAAAAGAATTTTTATTTCAAGAGAAGATTTTTATTTAAAGACTTTATAAAGTTTTGGTTCTATTTTATATTCTTTTATTTTAAAAGGGATTTGTAATAAGAGACTTTGTATATTAATTATAATATCCTTGTATTTCGGCCATTTTTGAACGTAAAAGTTAGTTTTAATTTAGCCGAAAATCAGGGGTGTTACAATTGGTATCAGAGCGGGTTCTTTCTTGGTCAGGTGTTGAGATCGTCACATCTTAGCACCGTCTATTTTAACAATTTAAACTTTTCAAAGAAAAAAATTGGAGTTGATATTTGCTTTTAATTTTGAAGTTCGAGGACGGACTTTAATTTTAAGGAGGGTGGAATGTAATATCACCGAAATTGTTAACTTTGTTTTAATTTTTTTTAAGCTCGAACTTCGGGACGAAGTTCATTTTTACTGGGGAAGATTGTAATACCCAAATATTATTGGGTGTTTTTATATTTTGTTTTCCTATTTCGTTTATTTTAAGATTTATGGTTTTATAAAAGTGTATTATATTATCTTTAGCCTCGTTTTATAATTTTTCCTTTTTATGATCTTTCCTATTACTACGTAATATCACCGAAATTGTTAACTTTGTTTTAATTTTTTAAGCTCGAACTTCGGGGGAAGTTCATTTTTACCGAAGATTGTAATACCCAAATATTATTGGGTGTATTTATATTTTGTTTTCCTATTTCGTTTATTTTAAGATTTATGGTTTTATAAAAGTGTATTATATTACATTTAGCCTCGTTTTATAATTTTTCCTTTTTATGATCTTTCCTATTACTACGTAATATCACCGAAATTGTTAACTTTGTTTTAATTTTTTTTAAGCTCGAACTTCGGGACGAAGTTCATTTTTACTGGGGAAGATTGTAATACCCAAATATTATTGGGTGTTTTTATATTTTGTTTTCCTATTTCGTTTATTTTTAGATTTATGGTTTTATAAAAGTGTATTATATTACCTTTAGCCTCGTTTTATAATTTTTCCTTTTTATGATCTTTCCTATTACTACGTATTAGAAATACAAAAAAGTAAGTTAAACATTAAACCTAATTGCCGTCAAATTCTATTCTATATTTCTAACCCTCTAAGGCTCTCTATGTTCTCCGTCTAATACTCTTCTAACCCATTATAAAAATTAATAATCTTGGTAACCATCATCTCGCTTATTCCTATCTGACCACAATATATTTCTATGGTTGGTGTTGTTTTTATTGGTCCTTGGGTTACCTTTCTTTCAACCGTTGATTTTTGCATTCAACTTGGGGACGACTTCTGGTCTTATGATCAAATTCTAATAATTTTTACAAGTTTAAGGTAACACGATTCTACCGATCCTAATATTATTAATATTGTTCGAGGTTATGTGAATTAGATGTTACTTGTGATTAGTCTATTTCGACTGTATGTGGTTATTTGCGCTGAATTGCTAATAATTGTTATTTTATATATTAATAGTTAATATTCTCTATTTGTAAGATTATTTTATTATTTGTCAGATTGGTGAGTTAGGATTTGACAGTGAAAGTCGGATCTTTGGGACGATGGATAATGAGGTTAATAGGTGATAAATGTTGGCGATAAGTACATAAGATATCAAACTGTAAAGGTGAATTCTCTTTGTTGTATGTGAAGCTTTAGATAATGATGGATTGATGGGCCATAATGTTTACGTATTCTACTAATGTATTGAGAATTTATTTTGATGGTTGTACGTTGACAAATTAAGAATTGGTTTAGCAATTGATCTTTTGGTCTCGTATTGTATTTTAGTTGTCATACTCTTTGATCTCGACTCGTGGGTGAGTAGCTTAGAGTTTTATTCTAAGTGTTGAGCATGGTTCTTTGAACCTTTGACAATAACGATATTGAAATTGAGATGAATATTGGTAATTGGTATTGAGTTATTCGGGCCGTTGTCCCGAGTTATGTGTTACGGTCCAGTGTGACTATGGTTATTGAATTAGTGATATTGGTTTGGAATCGATATTGAGATGGAAGTATTGTTTCGCGGCTTTATTCCGCCAGTTCACTCACCCCTTGTCCTTGGCTTAGGTTCGACGATGAGAATACGATACTTGGTTACTTGGGAGTATTATATTATGAGACGGAGTAATGAGTGAGACAGAGTAATGAGACGAAACTTGGTTAATTATTTCGACGAGAGAGTGTATTATATTATGGAGTAGGTTTGAGTATGAGATGAGTTAACGGGGAGTGTTTTTATTATTCTCTCTGTTTATTTTTATTTTTACATGTCTGTGTTTCCACGCCATGACCAAAAACTATTCTGCTTATATTGAGGTATTATCTGTTACTCAACTTTTCGGCTGACGTGTTTTCTCCCTTCGGGGCTACTCGTCATGGGGGTATTTCCTTTCTGTCTTCTGGTTTTGCTATTAGGTCTTCCGCTGCTGTTCAAAAGGATTTTTATTTCAAGAGAAGATTTTTATTTAAAGACTTTATAAAGTTTTGGTTCCATTTTGTATTCTTTAATTTTAAAAGGGATTTGTAATAAGAGACTTTGTATATTAATTATAATATCCTTGTATTTCGGCCATTTTTGTATGTAAAAGTTAGTTTTAATTTAGCCGAAAATCAGGGGTGTTACAATTGGTATCAGAGCGGGTTCTTTCTTGGTCAGGTGTTGAGATCGTCACATCTTAGCACCGTCTATTTTAGCAATTTAAACTTTTCAAAGAAAAAAATGGAGTTGTTATTTGCTTTTAATTTTGAAGTTCGAGGACGGACTTTAATTTTAAGGAGGGTGGAATGTAATATCACCGAAATTGTTAACTTTGTTTTAATTTTTTTTAAGCTCGAACTTCGGGACGAAGTTCATTTTTACTGGGGAAGATTGTAATACCCAAATATTATTGGGTGTTTTTATATTTTGTTTTCCTATTTCGTTTATTTTAAGATTTATGGTTTTATAAAAGTGTATTATATTATCTTTAGCCTCGTTTTATAATTTTTCCTTTTTATGATCTTTCCTATTACTACGTAATATCACCGAAATTGTTAACTTTGTTTTAATTTTTTTTAAGCTCGAACTTCGGGACGAAGTTCATTTTTTCTTGGGGAAGATTGTAATACCCAAATATTATTGGGTGTTTTTATATTTTGTTTTCCTATTTCCTTTATTTTTAGATTTATGGTTTTATAAAAGTGTATTATATTACCTTTAGCCTCGTTTTATAATTTTTCGTTTTTATGATCTTTCCTATTACTACGTAATATCACCGAAATTGTTAACTTTGTTTTAATTTTTTTTTAAGCTCGAACTTCGGGACGAAGTTCATTTTTACTGGGGAAGATTGTAATACCCAAATATTATTGGGTGTTTTTATATTTTGTTTACCTATTTCGTTTATTTTTAGATTTATGGTTTTATAAAAGTGTATTGTATTACCTTTAACCTCATTTTATAATTTTTCCTTTTTATGATATTTCCTATTACTACGTAATATCACCGAAATTGTTAACTTTGTTTTAATTTTTTTTAAGCTCGAACTTCGGGACAAAGTTCATTTTTACTGGGGAAGATTGTAATACCCAAATATTATTGGGTGTTTTTATATTTTGTTTTCCTATTTCGTTTAGTTTTAGATTTATGGTTTTATAAAAGTGTATTATATTACCTTTAGCCTCGTTTTATAATTTTTCCTTTTTATGATCTTTCCTATTACTACGTATTGTTGGGGTTGGTGTCCTTAACAGTTAGTGCAAGGACTTATAAACCTCTAAAAGGATCAAAGGGTATACTTTGTATCATAATCAGTTGATCCACGTTTATCAATAACGGTTGGCTTGCTAGATAAGTTTGACGTTATTGTCATACAGATGGCGGTGATCAACTGGTCCCTAAAAGTCACACCTATAGGATACGTCTTGAGTGATGTGACGGTATGAAAATACAGTCATGTAGATGCCAAATTTGACTAACCAGTTAGTCTGAGTTATTTGACTAATAATTAGTCAAAATGTGATGTTGAGATCTTATATTTAATACGGATTAAATATCATGGGCTAAAGGCGAATTAACCAGTTAATTCGTAAAATTAAATATAAGCGTTTTATATTTAATTAAATGTATATTGAATATAATTATACAATACTGTTTTGTCGGACATGTATTAATAATTCAACTAACCCGTATTATTAGTTGATGCCTTAATTTCCGATAACCGATAACAGTTTATAATCAGACCGCGTCGTATACACTTAGCAAGTTTTGGACCGGACCACGAGTTTAAGTAAAGAGAAAATGAAAAGCCCATTTCCTCTTACTCACTCGGTTTGGCCGAGTATCACAAGGACAAAAGGAGAGCTTCTCCTCTTTGTCTAACCGAATATTCATTTGACAAAAAGAATTAGGGTTTTTGGGAATTGTGCCTCCCAAAATTCCGGATCTCTCATCCAACACAAACTCACAATACAATCCCCTCGATATTGCAAGGCAATTAGGGGATTATCTCTAGCACAAGGGCATTACTCGGACATCTTGGGTGCAACGATTAGGAGGAGATCTAACTTGACCTCTCATTGCCTTTTGCACTAGGACCGAAGGTTATTTCTACATCTTTATCGTTTTCATCATGTTTTTCGTTTTATGACTATAAACTACATATGGATTTTGCGTTATAATCCTACAATTAAAGGGGTAGTATACGGATATTAACCCACAAGTTGTATCAGAGCGAGGCCACGCAAATTTTTATATGTGTTTTTCATTAAACGATTTTTGAAATCGATGGATTTTGTCTAAAATTTGGTGCGGCTGAAATTTTTTTTCTCACGGCACAAATTTTTTTTTGCTCTCGGCAATTTTTAATTGCTGCGTTTTCTGTCTTGGGAACCGTGTCCAAGTACACGGTTGTTGGTTGTGATTTTGTTTTGTTTTCATTTCGATCTTTGCATATTGTATTGTAATCGATATTCATTGCAATGTGTTAAAGATCGATCAAAATGATTGCATAAAATTTCGTGTGGCTAAATTTTTTTGGGAAACCGTGTGGCCTTCATGTACTCGGCCTGTTTTCTGTTTTTTTTTGCATTAATTTGCGTGCCACACAATTTTGTTAGATCGTTCGATCTCTTGTTTTCATGTTGTTCTTTGCGAATTGTTGTTTTAAACGATAATTACAACAAGATGTGAAGAACATGTCAATTGTAATTTTTGTTTTTAATCCGGATTAGAATAAATTACAATTGTGTTTTATCAAACCGTTTTGTTTTGATATTTCATTGCTCACAAATTGAGCCGTGTAAAAATTTTTTTTTGGCCTTTAGAGGCTCTCGGCATTTCTGCCAATTTAAAAAAAAAAATTTTTTTTTGGCCACTGGTACTGTTCACGTACAGCAGTACAGAAGAAAAAAAAAAATTTTCTGTTTTTTTTTCGGCCCTTTAATGCATAAAACGTTTTTTTATGCTCTCGCTTGATTAGTGAAACGGTTCACCCACGTAAAATAAAGTTACATTAACATGATTTATTGTAACGGATTATCTCGGATTAAAATTAACTTGACTGAAGCGGTTTTGTCATGTAATTTTAATTATCTTTGGTGGTTTGGATAAAAAATTAAACATAATTACGGAATTATGTCACGAATAATTTTATTTTTAGTTGATGCATTTTAATTTATCGTTCTTGTTTATATTTTGAATGTTTTGAATGCCTTTTAATTACGTATTTATTTATTTTTGCAAACGGTTGTAACTTAGTGTGGCCTTAGTAGAACGTGTTACCGTAATGATGGAACACGGTCTTGGTTGTATTTTGAGATCTCGTATCTCCGTTTTGGATTTTTCACTTGTAATTACAGTTTTTATTAGAATGTAATTAGGTTTATATTTTGTAATTTTAATTGTAATTTTTGAGAAGACCAAAGACGGAGACCAGATGCTCACTCCCGCTACTTGGATCAAGATGGAACAACAAGACAAGCTTCTTGGGTCCAACGGTGGATTCCAAAGTTGTATTATGTTCTTTTTATTAGGATAGGCCACACTAGGAAATTTTTTATTTACGTATTGCATTCATTTATTTATTTTATTGTAACGATAGTATGCATCATTTTCCGCCTAAAAACCAAACCACCTAATTATTGCATGAAAACTGACACATATAGAGGTCACGAGTTAGTTTTCTATGACATTCGCATGTCACACGATTTTAAGCCATCACCCAAATTAATTCATTCACGCAAACGCTAGTTATTCGTTCACTTAATATGAATTAGAATTTAGTTGATGGGATCTTCCTCGTATAAACAAAAATTGAGAATAGTCTTTATAGGTCAAACTCCAATGAGTCCCTTCTTCGTCGGTAGGCATAATATGACCCCTTCTACGTCGGGTAAGTTGGAACTGATTGACCTATTTTATCTCAACACTATGGTCACTCGTACGATCCTGTGACTATGGTGGACTATAGATAGGATTTACGGAAATCTATCGACCAAGAGTTCTTCCGGAAGAATTAGCTAAACAGTTGGCTTATCAATTTACAGAAATTGAGTCTTGGGATCACTTGTATCATTCTTGAGGGAGATCAATTATGCAAGTGCATTGAGTCTACATGTTAAAATGAATTTTAAATAGACTTAAATCACCTCGATGAGTTGCTTATTTCGTTTTGTTTTTCCTTTCTTTTTCAGTGTAGATCACGTTCTTTAAACTGCAAATAACAAATGGCTGGTCACTTGAACGACCCAATGCCTAGTGCCACATTGGACCGTGAGTCCTGGCTTCGGATCTTCATGAATCGGATGAATCGATCAACTCGATGAAGAATGATGGATCAAACTTCATGGACCGGGAGGCGGCATTACGAATCTTGCCGCCGGCGGCCGACGGAAGCTCAGATTCTGCTTGAGCCCATGCCGTCACATCCAGGCCCCACGGCTGGAGTAAACGAGATCGACAAGTATAACGATTTTGCCTTGGAAGCGGGTGCGATTAAAAACGTACTCAATTTTGCAATGGAACCCAATTTGCAGAAACGCTTCATAGCCCAAGGTGCAAACAAGATTTTCACCACGCTCACCAAGGAATTCTCGAAAGCACCGAGAATCGTGACCTATGAGCATACCACTCGCTTCTTTGATGCGAGACTCCAGAAGGGCCAACCGGTTAGCCCACACATTCTCAGCATGATTGAGAATGTCGAGAAACTGGAGACCTTTAATCGTAACATCGAGAACATTGTTATCGACCGCATTCTTCACTCACTCCACGATGGTTATTCGCAATTTAGAGCGAATTACTATATGAATGATCTGAAGAAGACTCCCCATGAACTGCACTCCCTCCTCGTACAGACCGAGAAGGACATGAAGTTCAGTGGGAGCATGAAACAGGATGTTCTCGTTGTGTCAAATAAAGGAAAGGGTAAGGGCAAAGCTCAGGCAAACCTAGCAGTAGGTAAGGCGAAGTTCAAGAAGTCGGGCTCAGGTAAGAGTGGTCCTGGTGAGTCGAGCAACTCATCAGGCACGACAAAGAGCAAGGATGGTAATATGGAGTGTCACCATTGCCACAAGACTGGGCATTGGAGGCGTACATGTCCCTTATACCATGAGGACTTAAAAGCAGGTCGTGTTAAACCTGTTGGTATGTCTTCCTCTTCTACTTTTATTCATATGATTGAGATTAACCACGCAAGTTACGGAACTTGGGTACTTGATACTGGTTGTGGTTCTCATCTGTGTAATCATGTGCAGGGGCTCCGAAACATCGAACCCCTCGTAAAGGGTGAGGTGGACCTGCGTGTTGGGAATGGAGCAAGAGTAGCTGCCATCTCCAAGGGGACATATGTGATCCAGCTTCCTAGCGGATTTGAGTTGTCATTATATGACTGCTATTATGTACCTAGTCTTTCCAAAAACATTATTTCAGTTTCTGCGCTTGATAAACTTGGTTTTTCATTTGTAATAGAAAATAATGCTTGCATTTTCTCATTACACGATATGATTTACTGACAAGGCGAGTC
This sequence comes from Silene latifolia, assembly GCF_048544455.1. NCBI lineage: Eukaryota > Viridiplantae > Streptophyta > Magnoliopsida > Caryophyllales > Caryophyllaceae > Silene > Silene latifolia. The sequence continues at coordinate 75,792 of NW_027413195.1, read as the reverse complement.
TCCATGAACGGAATTTATGTTTTAGATCAGACCAATGAAATATTACACGTAATGAATAAAAAGTTAAAGGTTGGTGACAAAGATCAAACGTATCTATGGCACTGCCGTATGGGACACATTAATGAGAAACGCGTTAAACAGCTCATCAAACATGGAGCTATCTCGGCCTTTGATTTTCAATCATTTGGCACGTGTGAATCATGTCTCATCGGTAAGATGACTCGGATTTCCTTCAAAGGTGTTGGAATGCGCGCGGCTGACCTATTAGGGCTCATACACACGGATGTATGTGGTCCTATGTCAATCACCGCACGAGAAGGCTATAGGTATTTCATCACTTTCACGGACGATTTGAGTAGATATGGCTATGTCTACTTAATGAAGCACAAAAGTGAATCCTTTGAGAAATTCAAGGAATACCAGAATAGGGTACAGAACCTATTGGGTAGAAAGATAAAAACACTGCGTTCGGATCGTGGTGGCGAGTATCTTTCTCACGAGTTTGATCAACACCTCAAAGATCGGGATTGCCTTACAATTAACTCCACCTGGAACACCTCAATTGAATGGTGTGTCCGAACGGAGAAATCGAACACTACTTGACATGGTTCGATCCATGATGAGTCACACGGTTTTACCGATTCGTTATGGGGTTATGCTCTTATGTCGGCCGCTCTAATACTTAACCAAGTCCGTCTAAAGTCATTGACAAGACTCCATATGAACTATGGAAGGGAACGGTCCCTAACTTGTCCTTTATACGGGTTTGGGGCTGCGAGGCTTATGTCAAGTGGAGACACGAGGATAAGCTCGGCCCGCGATCAGTCAAGACATTCTTTATAGGTTATCCTAAAGGAACACTTGGTCATTACTTCTATTCGCCAACCGAACAACGTGTTTTTGTTGCGGCTAGTGCGACATTCTTAGAGAAGGAATTTCTCGAGAATGCAAAGAGTGATAGAACCTTCGACCTGTCGGAGATTCCAAAACCAAATACCGAGCAACTATTGGAGGAACCTATTCCTTCAATCCCGGCTGCGGTTAACATTTCGAGGAACCTAGGAGGTCGGGAAGAGTCTCTATTCCTCCGCATGATACATTGGTATGGTCGAGGAACATGATATAGATGACGTTCTACTCTTAACGAGTAGTGAACCCGCAACCTATAAAGGTGCCATAACTAGTTCTGACTCAAAGCTATGGCTTGAGGCCATGCAATCCGAGATGGACTCCATGTATGAGAACAACGTGTGGGATCTTGTTGACTTACCTGCTAAGGTTCGTCCCCTTCAATGCAAATGGCTTTACAAGATAAAGCATTCTGTGGAAGGTCAACAAGATATCTACAAAGCACGACTAGTTGCTAAAGGTTTCACCCAAGTGCCAGGTTTGCACTACGATGAGATTTTTGCACCCGTAGTCATGTTGCGTTCCATTCGGATTATCTTAGCGATTGCCGCTTTTCATGACTATGAAATTTGGCAAATGGACGTGAAAACCGCCTTCTTAAACGGCTTTTTGGAGGAGGAGTTGTACATGGTACAACCCGAAGGTTTCATCGATCCAAAGACATCCTAAGAAAGTGTGCAAGCTTAAGCGTTCCATTTATGGACTTAAGCAAGCATCAAGGAGTTGGAATCATCGCTTCGACCAAGTGATAAAAGAAAATGGATTTACTCGATCGGTCGAGGAACCATGTCTATATATCAAGTCGAGTGGGAGCAAGATTGTCTTCCTAATATTGTATGTTGACGACATACTCCTGATTGGGAATGACATACCTCTCTTAACTTCGGTGAAAGTATGGTTGAAAAACCATTTCCAGATGAAAGATCTGGGAGAGGCACAAAGAATTCTAGGCATCCGTATCTATCGAGATAGATCACGACGGATGCTATCTCTCGATCGAGAGTCTTACATAGACAAAGTCCTAGAGAGATTCAGCATGACTAACTCCAAGAAGGGGTTCCTTCCTATGTCTCCGGGGGTGCATTTGAGCCGTCTCGGGCACCGGAGACACCGGAAGAGAAAGAGCGCATGACACGGATTCCTTATGCTTCGGCCATAGGATCAATCATGTATGCCATGATATGCACACGTCCCGACGTGGCATATGCATTGAGTATGACAAGTCGATTCCAACAGCATCCAAGTGAATCACATTGGCTCGCTGTCAAGAACATTCTTAAGTACCTCCGGAGGACTAAAGATTGGGCATTGACTTATGGAGGCTCTCAAAAGCTATGCGCAACCGGTTACGCAAATGCTAGCTTCCAAACGAATCGAAATGACTCGAAATCTCAGTCTGGATTCGTTTTTACTCTTAATGGCGCTTGATCACCGGAAGAGTTCCAAACAAAGTGTTACAAAGATTCTACGATCGAGTCCGAGTACTATGTCGCGTCTAGACATGTACAACGGAAAGCTCATCTAATCCGAGATTACGTGGAGCAAAAGGAAGTAGTGATAGAAAAGATTGCTACACATGTTAATATAGCAGATTCTCTCACTAAACCATTACGACAAGATAAGCATGAAGGGCATGTCAATTCCATGGGAATTAAACGTGTTCCTAAGTTGTAGTACTCTTTTATGGATCAGATTCATTCCCTTTTGTACTCTATACAACATCATCGTTTTGATATTTATATATTTTGTTTTTCATGTGGAATTGTGCGACAAATTTTGAACACCACAAAGTGAACTGAACGAACATTATATTTTTTTAGTCCTTAATTGCCCACATGAGCTGATAACTCGGCAATTATTTTGTGACGTTGGTTGATGGTGGGTTCAACGAGCCATAAGTCAAAAGGTTGACTGACCAATCAGAGAGGCGATTTATACGGATATTTCGTAGGACACAATTGTGACATCGACGTGGAGTCCTAAATGTTTTATAACATTCGTTGCCCGGTCGTGGATAGGACTTCCATGGTGATCCTAAGAGTCGATTCTTTTGACTATCGACCGTCTCTTGAGACTAAGGCAGATTTTGGGTGACTTTGGTTTCTTTCTCACGGTCATCCGTAACGGGGGGCCAAGTAGATTGTTTCAGGTCATTTCATGCGTGCTTAGATCGGAAGGAGTTCGAGTTGAAGGAAATATTCAGCCTTTATCGGGTACTAGATATTTCTCGGGGCCACTCGAGGAGTCAGAATCGAAATGCATGGCCATGCTCGGATACGGATTCGTTTTATCAGTTGAGTTACTCTCTAGTCGGGGAAACCACTCTAGATACGGATCGATTGTAAAATACGACCTTTGCGGATCCGGATCTGCAAATTGTTTTACATTGAGTGGGAGAAATTTTTAAATGAATATGAGAATCGGTTATCGCACATACACTTGTACGGACAAGTGGGAGTTTGTTGGAGCTTGTGTCCTCCAATTAGTGCGGATAACGTCATTGCACATACACTTGTACGGACAAGTGGGAGCTTGTTGGGGTTGGTGTCCTTAACAATTAGTGCAAGGACTTATAAACCTCTAAAAGGATCAAAGGGTATACTTTGTATCATAATCAATTGATCCACGTTTATCAATAACGGTTGGCTTGCTAGATAAGTTTGACGTTATTGTCATACGGATGGCGGTGATCAACTGGTCCCTAAAAGTCACACCTATAGGATACGTCTTGAGTGATGTGACGGTATGAAAATACAGTCATGTAGATGCCAAATTTGACTAACCAGTTAGTTCGAGTTATTTGACTAATAATTAGTCAAAATGTGATGTTGAGATCTTATATTTAATACGGATTAAATATCATGGGCTAAAGGCGAATTAACCAGTTAATTCGTAAAATTAAATATAAGCGTTTTATATTTAATTAAATGTATATTGAATATAATTATACAATACTGTTTTGTCGGACATGTATTAATAATTCAACTAACCCGTATTATTAGTTGATGCCTTAATTTCCGATAACCGATAACAGTTTATAATCAGACCGCGTCGTATACACTTAGCAAGTTTTGGACCGGACCACGAGTTTAAGTAAAGAGAAAATGAAAAGCCCATTTCCTCTTACTCACTCGGTTTGGCCGAGTATCACAAGGACAAAAGGAGAGCTTCTCCTCTTTGTCTAACCGAATATTCATTTGACAAAAAGAATTAGGGTTTTTGGGAATTGTGCCTCCCAAAATTCCGGATCTCTCATCCAACACAAACTCACAATACAATCCCCTCGATATTGCAAGGCAATTAGGGGATTATCTCTAGCACAAGGGCATTACTCGGACATCTTGGGTGCAACGATTAGGAGGAGATCTAACTTGACCTCTCATTGCCTTTTGCACTAGGACCGAAGGTTATTTCTACATCTTTATCGTTTTCATCATGTTTTTCGTTTTATGACTATAAACTACATATGGATTTTGCGTTATAATCCTACAATTAAAGGGGTAGTATACGGATATTAACCCACAAGTATTAGAAATACACAAAAGTCAGTTAAACATTAAACCTAATTGCCGTCAAATTCTATTCTATATTTCTAACCCTCTAAGGCTCTCTATGTTCTCTGTCTAATACTCTTCTAACCCATTATAAAAATTAATAATCTTGGTAACCATCATCTCGCTTATTCCTATCTGACCACAATATATTTCTATGGTTGGTGTTGTTTTTATTGGTCCTTGGGTTACCTTTCTTGCAATCGTTGATTTTTGCATTCAACATGGGGACGACTTCTGGTCTTATGATCAAATTCTAAAAAATTTTACAAGTTTAAGGTAACACGATTCTACCGATCTTAATATTATTAATATTGTTCGAGGTTATGTGAATTAGATGTTACTTGTGATTAGTCTATTTCGATTTGTATGTGGTTATTTATTTTGAATTGCTAATAATTGTTATTTTATATATTAATAGTTAATATTCTCTATTTGTAAGATTATTTTATTATTTGTGAGATTGGTGAGTTAGGATTTGACAGTGAAAGTCGGATCTTTGGGACGATGGATAATGAGGTTAATAGGTGATAAATGTTGGCGATAAGTACATAAGCTATCAAACAATAAAGGTGAATTCTCTTTGTTGTATGTGAAGCTTTAGATAATGATGGATTAATAGGCCATAATGTTTACGTATTCTACTAATGTATTGATAATTTATTTTGATGGTTGTACGTTGACAAATTAAGAATTGATTTAGCAATTGATCTTTTGGTCTCGTATTGTATTTTAGTTGTCGTACTCTTTGATCTCGACTCGTGGGTGAGTAGCTTAGAGTTTTATTCTAAGTGTTGAGCATGGTTCTTTGAACCTTTGACAATATCGATATTAAAATTGAGATGAATATTGGTAATTGGTATTGAGTTATTCGGGCCGTTGTGCCGAGTTATGTGTTACGGTCCAGTGTGACCATGGTTATTGAGTTAGTTATATTGGTTTGGAATCGATATTGAGATGGAAGTATTGTTTCGCGGCCTTATTCCACCAGTTCACTCACCCCTTGTCCTTGGCTTAGGTTCGACGATGAGAATACGATACTTGGTTACTTGGGAGTATTATATTATGAGACGGAGTAATGAGTGAGACAGAGTAATGAGACGAAACTTGGTTAATTATTTGGACGAGAGAGTGTATTATATTATGGAGTAGGTTTGAGTATGAGATGAGTTAACGGGGAGTGTTTTTATTAATCTCTCTGTTTATTTTTATTTTACATGTCTGTGTTTCCACGCCATGACCAAAAACTATTCTGCTTATATTGAGGTATTATCTGTTATTCAACTTTCCGGCTGGCGTGTTTTTCCCTTCGGGGCTACTCGTCGTGAGGGTAGTTCCTTTCCGTCTTCTGGTTTTGCTTTCAGGTCTTCCGCTGCTGTTCAAAAGGATTTTTATTTCAAGAGAAGATTTTTATTTAAAGACTTTATAAAGTTTTGGTTCTATTTTGTATTCTTTTATTTTAAAAGGGATTTGTAATAAGAGACTTTGTATATTAATTATAATATCCTTGTATTTCGGCCATTTTTGAACGTAAAAGTTAGTTTTAATTTAGCCGAAAATCAGGGGTGTTACAATTGGTATCAGAGCGGGTTCTTTCTTGGTCAGGTGTTGAGATCGTCACATCTTAGCACCGTCTATTTTAACAATTTAAACTTTTCAAAGAAAAAAATTGGAGTTGATATTTGCTTTTAATTTTGAAGTTCGAGGACGGACTTTAATTTTAAGGAGGGTGGAATGTAATATCACTGAAATTGTTAACTTTGTTTTAATTTTTTTTAAGCTCGAACTTCGGGACGAAGTTCATTTTTACTGGGGAAGATTGTAATACCCAAATATTATTGGGTGTTTTTATATTTTGTTTTCCTATTTCGTTTATTTTAAGATTTATGGTTTTATAAAAGTGTATTATATTATCTTTAGCCTCGTTTTATAATTTTTCCTTTTTATGATCTTTCCTATTACTACGTAATATCACCGAAATTGTTAACTTTGTTTTAATTTTTTTTAAGCTCGAACTTCGGGACGAAGTTCATTTTTACTGGGGAAGATTGTAATACCCAAATATTATTGGGTGTTTTTATATTTTGTTTTCCTATTTCGTTTATTTTAAGATTTATGGTTTTATAAAAGTGTATTATATTACATTTAGCCTCGTTTTATAATTTTTCCTTTTTACGATCTTTCCTATTACTACGTAATATCACCGAAATTGTTAACTTTGTTTTAATTTTTATTAAGCTCGAACTTCGGGACGAAGTTCATTTTTACTGGGGAAGATTGTAATACCCAAATATTATTGGGTGTTTTTATATTTGGTTTTCCTATTTCGTTTATTTTTAGATTTATGGTTTTATAAAAGTGTATTATATTACCTTTAGCCTCGTTTTATAATTTTTCCTTTTTATGATCTTTCCTATTACTACGTATTAGAAATACAAAAAAGTCAGTTAAACATTAAACCTAATTGCCGTCCAATTCTATTCTATATTTCTAACCCTCTAAGGCTCTCTATGTTCTCCGTCTAATACTCTTCTAACCCATTATAAAAATTAATAATCTTGGTAACCATCATCTCGCTTATTCCTATCTGACCACAATATATTTCTATGGTTGGTGTTGTTTTTATTGGTCCTTGGGTTACCTTTCTTGCAATCGTTGATTTTTGCATTCAACTTGGGGACGACTTAGGTCTTATGATCAAATTCTAAAAAATTTTACAAGTTTAAGGTAACACGATTCTACCGATCTTAATATTATTAATATTGTTCGAGGTTATGTGAATTAGATGTTACTTGTGATTAGTCTATTTCATTTGTATGTGTGTTATTTGCGCTTTGAATTGCTAATAATTGTTATTTTATATATTAATAGTTAATATTCTCTATTTGTAAGATTATTTTATTATTTGTGAGATTGGTGAGTTAGGATTTGACAAAGAAAGTCGGATCTTTGGGACGATGGATAATGAGGTTAATAGGTGATAAATGTTGGCGATAAGTACATAAGCTATCAAACAATAAAGGTGAATTCTCTTTGTTGTATGTGAAGCTTTAGATAATGATGGATTGATAGGCCATAATGTTTACGTATTCTACTAATGTATTGATAATTTATTTTGATGGTTGTACGTTGACAAATTAAGAATTGGTTTAGCAATTGATCTTTTGGTCTCGTATTGTATTTTAGTTGTCGTACTCTTTGATCTCGACTCGTGGGTGAGTAGCTTAGAGTTTTATTCTAAGTGTTGAGCATGGTTCTTTGAACCTTTGACAATATCGATATTTAAATTGAGATGAATATTGGTAATTGGTATTGAGTTATTCGGGCCGTTGTGCCGAGTTATGTGTTACGGTCCAGTGTGACCATGGTTATTGAGTTAGTTATATTGGGTTGGAATCGATATTGAGATGGAAGTATTGTTTCGCGGCTTTATTCCACCAGTTCACTCACCCCTTGTCCTTGGCTTAGGTTCGACGATGAGAATACGATACTTGGTTACTTGGGAGTATTACATTATGAGACGGAGTAATGAGTGAGACAGAGTAATGAGACGAAACTTGGTTAATTATTTGGACGAGAGAGTGTATTATATTATGGAGTAGGTTTGAGTATGAGATGAGTTAACGGGGAGTGTTTTTATTATTCTCTCTGTTTATTTTTATTTTTACATGTCCGTGTTTCCACGCCATGACCAAAAACTATTCTCGCTTATATTGAGGTATTATCTGTTATTCAACTTTCCTACTGGCGTGTTTTCTCCCTTCGGGCTACTCGTCGTGAGGGTAGTTCCTTTCTCTTCCGGTTTTGCTTTCGGTCTTCCGCTAACTTGTTCAAAAGAATTTTTATTTCAAGAGAAGATTTTTATTTAAAGACTTTATAAAGTTTTGGTTCTATTTTGTATTCTTTTATTTTAAAAGGGATTTGTAATAAGAGACTTTGTATATTAATTATAATATCCTTGTATTTCGGCCATTTTTGAACGTAAAAGTTAGTTTTAATTTAGCCGAAAATCAGGGGTGTTACAATTGGTATCAGAGCGGGTTCTTTCTTGGTCAGGTGTTGTAATACTACGAATGTTTTGAGTTGTTGTTGTGATATATTGTGATGCGATTGGTATGGATGATAATCGTAAATGGATGATGGTGTTGAATGATAATGTTGGATGATGGGAGTTGTGGGCGAACTTCGGGACGAAGTTCATTTTAAGGGGGGAAGACTGTAATACTCCGTATTTTAATAATAAATTGTGAAGATAATTTATGTAATTTAATAATTAATTAAAAGACATTTCTAATAGTAATTATAATAAGACGTTAATTACATAATAAATTAATAATGCAAGTCGGGAATTGGGTTTAGCTAATATTTAGCATTGGGCCGTGTGCCATTGTTGTTTGGACCGAAATCTATTTAGTTGGTACGAGTGTAATCGGGAATTATAAATAAATAATATGGGAATAATATTATATAAAGGTAATTATAATTATAATAATAATAATAATAAAGTTATGGCAATAATAAATTAGTAAATATTATATGAGGAAATTATAATTGTGATAGGATTAATAGTATATGATAAATAATAATGATTTAATTATAATGACAATTCCTATACTAATTGGAATAAGGAAAGTTACATGGTTTCCTAATTGGCCTCGTATTCTCTAAATCTTACACTATAAATACCACCTCAAATCTGAGAAATAATTCACAAATTAAAAAGAACAAGCTTTAGGAGACGGAAGAGGAAGGAATTAACATAAACCAATTAATCGGCTTTCGAGGTAATTATCCATCTTAAATCAATTTATATTCGTTTCATGTGAGCATCTTTAAGACAACCGTATGACTTGCATAGACCACCATAGGACTCGAAATTTGGACCTAGAGCAACCTTGCACTGCCGAGATTCTGACCTGACCTAATTTGACCGACGTTGACCTTTCTAGGGTGGTGTTTAGGGCGGCTAAAGGTGGCTGGTCACGAGGGGTTATACGGGTTGGTTGTGGGTGATTGGGACGGTTATTTGAACCCGTAATTGACCTCGACTTGACCTGGGTATAGGGGGGTTGTGATAAGGGAAGGTGGTCGGTCACATTGGTGGTGGCGGAATGGTGGCAGGTGGCTGTTTGCGGCGGTGGTGGCGAAAACAGGGGAGGAGAACAGGTTTGGGCAGCGGGTTTTTCGAGGAGGTTTTAGGGGTTGTAGGTGGTCTGGGTAGGGTGGTTTATGGGTGGTCTTTGTCGAGGGAGGATAGGGGAGTTTATTGGTGGTTGTAGGTGGCGGTGAAGGTGGTGTTAGGTGGTGGTTTTGGGACGGGTTTGATGGGGTGTCAGGTGGTGTTGCGGTTGGTGTCGTGTGATAGGGCGTGGGATTGTGGGTTGTTGGTGGCGGTGTAGCTGGCGGTTAAGGGTGAGTTGGGTGCGTGGGGTTGCAGGCTGATGGTGTCGGGCTTGGGTGGTGGTTGTGGTGGCTTGTGGTGTCGGGTTTGGTGAGTTTTGTGAGGGGTGTTGGTCACGGTTTATAAACCGTGTATGGGGTGATGTGTGGTTGTTTTGTGACGGGTTTTTAATTAATTATATTGGGTAACTCGGGTTATAATTGAATCGGGTTTTTAAGTACCGTAGACCTTTAATCATAATAATAAATAATTAATTTGAATAATGAATATAAGTTATAATTAAAAATGAAAAGTAATAATAAATAATTGAATTGAATTATAATATTTTGATTAGGTGACGGTTGTGAAGAATTATAATCGAATCGGATTGCTTTATTTATTGGATTGATTGAGCTGCGTAATTGGAATTGCTTGCCAGGTAGGATAACTACTCAACTCGTCTTGTCTTTGTTGGTTTGTGAAATTTATAAAAGTATTGTGAAAATTGGATGGATTAATGGATGTGGAGTATATATCGTTGGGTGTTTATTATTGATCATTTATATTGGAATTTCGTTTGCATTGGATACCTCAGCTCGTGTCTGAGATGGTTTTATAATTGGCATGGTGTATAAGTGAATACCTCAACTTCGGTTGGGATGGTGAATACCTCAACTTCGGTTGGGATGGTGAATACTTCAACTTCGGTTGGAATGATGAATACCCTGGGCCAGGGATTGGCGGGATGAATGGGTGTTTCGGGTGATGAGCTCAGTTGTATTTGTATTATTTATCATATCATTTTACTTTGACTTGTTGTTGGTTATTCCTACTCAACCATTGGTTGACGTGTTTGCTTCTGTGTCAAAAAAAAATTGATGCCTGCTTTAATTGATGGCATCCTGTGGTGAACCATTTAATATTTCCGGTTAAATGGGGAGCAGATTTAAATAGCAGGTTTTGAGTTAGCTAACTTGGGAGCATTGGGAAGAGAGCTCGACTTGGAACCTTAGAAGAAGTCTAGATCACATATATAGTTATATCACTTTATTTATTTCCGCTGCGAGATGTATTTATTTTTATACTAAGTTTTAGTTGGATGATTTGTACTAAACATGTAATCGTTAAAGTTTTAAATTTAAAGTACTTTGGTTTGTTCTACTTTGTTATACACTACCTCGGGAAACCGAGATGGTAACAGTCCTATTTATTGGGAATGTCTAGCTAAAGGCTCCTGAATAAATGGGGGTGTTATAAAGTGGTATCAGAGCAAAACGATCCTCAGGCCTAACCAATGAACAATAATGAAATTAGGATGTGTCTAATAAAATGAACCCGGGTAGGAACTGTTAGGAGCCCACTTAAAGATTGGGATGAGTTAGGGGCCCCCTCACACCAAACTTCCGGCCCTTCCAGTTTCGAACCGGATACCTTGAGAGATGTTACAGTGTGGGGAAATTTAAAATGAATGTTGTTACGTTGTCTTAGGAGTTTTGGTTGCCTTGGTTGACTATTGATTTCGTTGATGATTGCGGTTACGGGAACGTAACCTTGCTTTTAAGGTGGTCGGAATGTGATATGATTTTAAAGCGTTGTTTTAAGCATGATAATATGGGGAAAGAGTGTTGGCATGTATGTGGAAGGTGTGAATATGATTAAGCATTTAAAGTATTAATTATTGCGTGGAATTGTGAAGAATGTGATTTTAGTTGATTTCCCGGAATTTTACCCTTGATTGTTTTGGCTGCAATTTACTACCTGTTTAAAATTCTCGTATGAAAATTTTATGAGTAATAGCTTTATGAGTTAGCTTTCATATGCCACTGGTCTCGTGTTCAAATAATATGCTGTTTAGGAGAAATAAATAATTTAGTGGACAGTAGTCGAAATGTTCCTGTACAGTGATGTTTTCGCGCCATGTTTTTGTAAAAATTGTCATTTAAAAACTACGTAATTATTTGTTATAATTCCAACGCCACTGTTTAATAGACTCATGTATGCTTCTAAATTGGTAAGCCATGTTTTAAGCAAATATTTTGACAATTTATGGTGATTTTTACAAGTTGACCTATGTTCTGACAAAGTTGCTGTAAAATTTCTGTTTCGACCAAGTAAATTGTAAAATGCATTATAAATTGACCCTTTGAATTTTTGACTTGATTCTTTTTCTCATGGTTTATTAACTTTCTTTATTTTTCTAAAAAGTTTATGTTCTCAATAAGTAGTTATGCTATTATATATTAATGATTGTTAGCATGTTTTCCTAGCCTTGAAGATTGTTAGAAGTTATAACATGTAAAATGTATAGCAAGTTTTGTCTTTGATCTCTTGAACATTATATTTGATGTTGTCAATTATGTGAAGTAGAATAACATGTCTAGTGATATGCGGAACGTGTTGCCCTAAGCCATATATATGTTCACGGTAATTGTATCCATGTTTAAGTTAGATATCATTATTAAGAAAAGACTAAACAATTGTCTGTATTTTGTTATAGATTGTTATTTATCTTGGCAACGTATTCGTCGGTAGTTAAGTGAAGTAGTTGAGTTTAAATAAAGTTAGTTCGAGTATATTGTATGTTGTGGTTTTGCAATTTAGAACTAAATCAAAGATTTTGTTATTCATTTAGCCATTAATGGGTATTGTGTTGGAAATAAAAGTTGTTTTATATTACAATATGTGTTTCATGTTTTATATTATAATAATGAGTTGGTTGTTCCATTTGTTTGATATTTCGAACTTCGGGGACGAAGTTAAATTTTAGGGGGAAGGAATGTAATACTACGAATGTTTTGAGTTGTTGTTGTGATATATTGTGATGCGATTGGTATGGATGATAATCGTAAATGGATGATGGTGTTGAATGATAATGTTGGATGATGGGAGTTGTGGGCGAACTTCGGGACGAAGTTCATTTTAAGGGGGGAAGACTGTAATACTCCGTATTTTAATAATAAATTGTGAAGATAATTTATGTAATTTAATAATTAATTAAAAGACATTTCTAATAGTAATTATAATAAGACGTTAATTACAAAATAAATTAATAATGCAAGTCGGGAATTGGGTTTAGCTAATATTTAGCATTGGGCCGTGTGCCATTGTTGTTTGGACCGAAATCTATTTAGTTGGTACGAGTGTAATCGGGAATTATAAATAAATAATATGGGAATAATATTATATAAAGGTAATTATAATTATAATAATAATAATAATAAAGTTATGGCAATAATAAATTAGTAAATATTATATGAGGAAATTATAATTGTGATAGGATTAATAGTATATGATAAATAATAATGATTTAATTATAATGACAATTCCTATACTAATTGGAATAAGGAAAGTTACATGGTTTCCTAATTGGCCTCGTATTCTCTAAATCTTACACTATAAATACCACCTCAAATCTGAGAAATAATTCACAAATTAAAAAGAACAAGCTTTAGGAGACGGAAGAGGAAGGAATTAACATAAACCAATTAATCAGCTCGAGGTAATTATCCATCTTAAATCAATTTATATTCGTTTCATGTGAGCATCTTTAAGACAACCGTATGACTTGCATAGACCACCATAGGACTCGAAATTTGGACCTAGAGCAACCTTGCACTGCCGAGATTCTGACCTGACCTAATTTGACCGACGTTGACCTTTCTAGGGTGGTGTTTAGGGCGGCTAAAGGTGGCTGGTCACGAGGGGTTATACGGGTTGGTTGTGGGTGATTGGGACGGTTATTTGAACCCGTAATTGACCTCGACTTGACCTGGGTATAGGGGGGTTGTGATAAGGGAAGGTGGTCGGTCACATTGGTGGTGGCGGAATGGTGGCAGGTGGCTGTTTGTCGGTGGTGGCGAAAACAGGGGGAGAAGAACGGGTTTGGGCAGCGGGTTTTTCGAGGAGGTTTTAGGGGTTGTAGGTGGTCCAGGGTAGGGTGGTTTATGGGTGGTCTTTGTCGAGGGAGGATAGGGGAGTTTATTGGTGGTTGTAGGTGGCGGTGAAGGTGGTGTTAGGTGGTGGTTTTGGGACGGGTTTGATGGGGTGTCAGGTGGTGTTGCGGTTGGTGTCGTGGGATAGGGCGTGGGATTGTGGGTTGTTGGTGGCGGTGTAGCTGGCGGTTAAGGGTGAGTTGGGTGCGTGGGGTTGCGGGTGATGGTGTCGGGCTTGGGTGGTGGCTGTGGTGGCTTGTGGTGTCGGGTTTGGTGAGTTTTGTGAGGGGTGTTGGTCACGGTTTATAAACCGTGTATGGGGTGATGTGTGGTTGTTTTGTGACGGGTTTTTAATTAATTATATTGGGTAACTCGGGTTATAATTGAATCGGGTTTTTAAGTACCGTAGACCTTTAATCATAATAATAAATAATTAATTTGAATAATGAATATAAGTTATAATTAAAAATGAAAAGTAATAATAAATAATTGAATTGAATTATAATATTTTGATTAGGTGACGGTTGTGAAGAATTATAATCGAATCGGATTGCTTTATTTATTGGATTGATTGAGCTGCGTAATTGGAATTGCTTGCCAGGTAGGATAACTACTCAACTCGTCTTGTCTTTGTTGGTTTGTGAAATTTATAAAAGTATTGTGAAAATTGGATGGATTAATGGATGTGGAGTATATATCGTTGGGTGTTTATTATTGATCATTTATATTGGAATTTCGTTTGCATTGGATACCTCAGCTCGTGTCTGAGATGGTTTTATAATTGGCATGGTGTATAAGTGAATACCTCAACTTCGGTTGGGATGGTGAATACCTCAACTTCGGTTGGGATGGTGAATACTTCAACTTCGGTTGGAATGATGAATACCCTGGGCCAGGGATTGGCGGGATGAATGGGTGTTTCGGGTGATGAGCTCAGTTGTATTTGTATTATTTATCATATCATTTTACTTTGACTTGTTGTTGGTTATTCCTACTCAACCATTGGTTGACGTGTTTGCTTCTGTGTCAAAAAAAAATTGATGCCTGCTTTAATTGATGGCATCCTGTGGTGAACCATTTAATATTTCCGGATAAATGGGGAGCAGATTTAAATAGCAGGTTTTGAGTTAGCTAACTTGGGAGCATTGGGAAGAGAGCTCGACTTGGAACCTTAGAAGAAGTCTAGATCACATATATAGTTATATCACTTTATTTATTTCCGCTGCGAGATGTATTTATTTTTATACTAAGTTTTAGTTGGATGATTTGTACTAAACATGTAATCGTTAAAGTTTTAAATTTAAAGTACTTTGGTTTGTTCTACTTTGTTATACACTACCTCGGGAAACCGAGATGGTAACAGTCCTATTTATTGGGAATGTCTAGCTAAAGGCTCCTGAATAAATGGGGGTGTTACAGGTGTTGAGATCGTCACATCTTAGCACCGTCTATTTTAACAATTTAAACTTTTCAAAGAAAAAAATTGGAGTTGATATTTGCTTTTAATTTTGCAGTTCGAGGACGGACTTTAATTTTAAGGAGGGTGGAATGTAATATCACCGAAATTGTTAACTTTGTTTTAATTTTTTTTAAGCTCGAACTTCGGGACGAAGTTCATTTTTACTGGGGAAGATTGTAATACCCAAATATTATTGGGTGTTTTTATATTTTGTTTTCCTATTTCGTTTATTTTAAGATTTATGGTTTTATAAAAGTGTATTATATTATCTTTAGCCTCGTTTTATAATTTTTCCTTTTTATGATCTTTCCTATTACTACGTAATATCACCGAAATTGTTAACTTTGTTTTAATTTTTTTTAAGCTCGAACTTCGGGACGAAGTTCATTTTTACTGGGGAAGATTGTAATACCCAAATATTATTGGGTGTTTTTATATTTTGTTTTCCTATTTCGTTTATTTTAAGATTTATGGTTTTATAAAAGTGTATTATATTACATTTAGCCTCGTTTTATAATTTTTCCTTTTTATGATCTTTCCTATTACTACGTAATATCACCGAAATTGTTAACTTTGTTTTAAATTTTTTTAAGCTCGAACTTCGGGACGAAGTTCATTTTTACTGGGGAAGATTGTAATACCCAAATATTATTGGGTGTTTTTATATTTGGTTTTCCTATTTCGTTTATTTTTAGATTTATGGTTTTATAAAAGTGTATTATATTACCTTTAGCCTCGTTTTATAATTTTTCCTTTTTATGATCTTTCCTATTACTACGTATTAGAAATACAAAAAAGTAAGTTAAACATTAAACCTAATTGCCGTCAAATTCTATTCTATATTTCTAACCCTCTAAGGCTCTCTATGTTCTCCGTCTAATACTCTTCTAACCCATTATAAAAATTAAATATCTTGGTAACCATCATCTCGCTTATTCCTATCTGACCACAATATATTTCTATGGTTGGTGTTGTTTTTATTGGTCCTTGGGTTACCTTTCTTTCAACCGTTGATTTTTGCATTCAACTTGGGGATGACTTCTGGTCTTATGATCAAATTCTAATAATTTTTACAAGTTTAAGGTAACACGATTCTACCGATCCTAATATTATTAATATTGTTCGAGGTTATGTGAATTAGATGTTACTTGTGATTAGTCTATTTCGACTGTATGTGGTTATTTATTGTTGAATTGCTAATAATTGTTTTTTTATATATTAATAGTTAATATTCTCTATTTGTAAGATTATTTTATTATTTGTCAGATTGGTGAGTTAGGATTTGACAGTGAAAGTCGGATCTTTGGGACGATGGATAATGAGGTTAATAGGTGATAAATGTTGGCGATAAGTACATAAGATATCAAACTGTAAAGGTGAATTCTCTTTGTTGTATGTGAAGCTTTAGATAATGATGGATTGATGGGCCATAATGTTTACGTATTCTACTAATGTATTGAGAATTTATTTTGATGGTTGTACGTTGACAAATTAAGAATTGGTTTAGCAATTGATCTTTTGGTCTCGTATTGTATTTTAGTTGTCATACTCTTTGATCTCGACTCGTGGGTGAGTAGCTTAGAGTTTTATTCTAAGTGTTGAGCATGGTTCTTTGAACCTTTGACAATAACGATATTGAAATTGAGATGAATATTGGTAATTGGTATTGAGTTATTCGGGCCGTTGTCCCAGTTATGTGTTACGGTCCAAAGTGACTATGGTTATTGAATTAGTGATATTGGTTTGGAATCGATATTGAGATGGAAGTATTGTTTCGCGGTTTTATTCCGCCGGTTCACTCACCCCTTGTCCTTGGCTTAGGTTCGACGATGAGAATACGATACTTGGTTACTTGGGAGTATTATATTATGAGACGGAGTAATGAGTGAGACAGAGTAATGAGACGAAACTTGGTTAATTATTTCGACGAGAGAGTGTATTATATTATGGAGTAGGTTTGAGTATGAGATGAGTTAACGGGGAGTGTTTTTATTATTCTCTCTGTTTATTTTTATTTTTACATGTCTGTGTTTCCACGCCATGACCAAAAACTATTCTGCTTATATTGAGGTATTATCTGTTACTCAACTTTTCGGCTGACGTGTTTTCTCCCTTCGGGGCTACTCGTCATGGGGGTATTTCCTTTCTGTCTTCTGGTTTTGCTTTTAGGTCTTCCGCTGCTGTTCAAAAGGATTTTTATTTCAAGAGAAGATTTTTATTTAAAGACTTTATAAAGTTTTGGTTCCATTTTGTATTCTTTAATTTTAAAAGGGATTTGTAATAAGAGACTTTGTATATTAATTATAATATCCTTGTATTTCGGCCATTTTTGTATGTAAAAGTTAGTTTTAATTTAGCCGAAAATCAGGGGTGTTACAATTGGTATCAGAGCGGGTTCTTTCTTGGTCAGGTGTTGAGATCGTCACATCTTAGCACCGTCTATTTTAGCAATTTAAACTTTTCAAAGAAAAAAATGGAGTTGTTATTTGCTTTTAATTTTGAAGTTCGAGGACGGACTTTAATTTTAAGGAGGGTGGAATGTAATATCACCGAAATTGTTAACTTTGTTTTAATTTTTTTTAAGCTCGAACTTCGGGACGAAGTTCATTTTTACTGGGGAAGATTGTAATACCCAAATATTATTGGATGTTTTTATATTATGTTTTCCTATTTCGTTTATTTTTAGATTTATGGTTTTATAAAAGTGTATTATATTGCCTTTAGCCTCGTTTTATAATTTTTCCTTTTTATGATCTTTCCTATTACTACGTAATATCACCGAAATTGTTAACTTTGTTTTAATTTTTTTTAAGCTCGAACTTCTGGACGAAGTTCATTTTTACTGGGGAAGATTGTAATACCCAAATATTATTGGGTGTTTTTATATTTTGTTTTCCTATTTCGTTTATTTTTAGATTTATGGTTTTATAAAAGTGTATTATATTACCTCTAGCGTCGTTTTATAATTTTTCCTTTTTATGATCTTTCCTATTACTACGTATTAGAAATATAAAAAAGTCAGTTAAACATTAAACCTAATTGCCGTCAAATTCTATTCTATATTTCTAACCCTCTAAGGCTCTCTATGTTCTCCGTCTAATACTCTTCTAACCAATTATAAAAATTAATAATCTTGGTAACCATCATCTCGCTTATTCCTATCTGGCCACAATATATTTCTATGGTTGGTGTTGTTTTTATTGGTCCTTGGGTTACCTTTCTTTCAATCGTTGATTTTTGCATTCAACTTGGGGACGACTTCTGGTCTTATGATCAAATTCTAATAATTTTTACATGTTTAAGGTAACACGATTCTACCGATCCTAATATTATTAATATTGTTCAAGGTTATGGGAATTAGATGTTACTTGTGAAGCTTTAGATAATGATGGATTGATGAGCCATAATGTTTACGTATTCTACTAATGTATTGAGAATTTATTTTGATGGTTGTACGTTGACAAATTAAGAATTGGTTTAGCAATTGATCTTTTGGTCTCGTATTGTATTTTAGTTGTCGTACTCTTTGATCTCGACTCGTGGGTGAGTAGCTTAGAGTTTTATTCTAAGTGTTAAGCATGGTTCTTTGTACCTTTGACAATATCGATATTGAAATTGAGATGAATATTGGTAATTGGTATTGAGTTATTCGGGCCGCTGTGCCGAGTTATGTGTTACGGTCCAGTGTGACCATGGTTATTGAGTTAGTTATATTGGTTTGGAATCGATATTGAGATGGAAGTATTGTTTCGCGGCTTTATTCCTCCAGTTCACGCACCCCTTGTCCTTGGCTTAGGTTCGACGATGAGAATACGAGACTTGGTTACTTGGGAGTATTATATTATGAGACAGAGTAATGAGTGAGACAGAGTAATGAGACGAAACTTGGTTAATTATTTAGACGAGAGAGTGTATTATATTATGGAGTAGGTTTGAGTATGAGATGAGTTAACGGGGAGTGTTTTTATTATTCTCTCTGTTTATTTTTATTTTTACATGTATGTGTTTCCACACCATGACCAAAAACTATTCTGCGCTTATATTGAGGTATTATCTCATTACTCAACTTTCCGGTGACGTGTTTTCTCCCTTCGGGGCTACTCGTCATGGGGGTAGTTCCTTTACATCTTCTGGTTTTGCTTTCAAGTCTTCCGCTGCTGTTCAAAAGGATTTTTATTTCAAGAGAAGATTTTTATTTAAAGACTTTATAAAGTTTTGGTTCCATTTTGTATTCTTTTATTTTAAAAGGGATTTGTAATAAGATACTTTGTATATTAATTATAATATCCTTGTATTTCAGCCATTTTTGTATGTAAAAGTTAGTTTTAATTTAGCCGAAAATCAGGGGTGTTACAATTTCGCAAATATACGGGACAATTCCTAAGCCAATGTCCCATGCCATAGCAATAATGGCACTCATCTTCAACTTGCTTGAAGTTTTTCCCTTTCTTTCCCTTCTTCTTAAACTTTTTGCCCTTAGAAGCAAGAACTTGATTGCTTGAGCTCCCACTAGTTTTGGCATCTTTCTCTCCCAAAGACAAAGATCCTATAGATTTTATGAGGCGGTCTTCCTGAGACCGGCTCACAAGAGATCTTGTAGTAGTAGGAGGTTTAGAAGAAGTGATGAAGTTTATGTTTCCATCCGAACCTATCCCAAAAGAAATTTTTATAGTAGTGTCGAAATCATTGTTGAAGCAAACGTCGTCAAAAACATTGTGGCAGGACTCAATGGTAATCGGTGTAGTAGCGTTTGATGGATTCATTGTAATGAACTACAAGTATGGAGGAAAAGGAAATATTAACATTTGACTTTTTAAATCATTCTTGTAAATAATTTAACAAGATATGAGCATTTATATAGCGACCTCTACCCAACTATTATAAATGATTCCGAGATCCAAATTCATATTAACTTGGGCACGGGGTAGCCGATTCATCCCTCATCAATATAACTCGCTGGTTTAACTCTTTAATCGATTCTACTTTTAGAACTCTCGGTCGATAAAATTACTCTAATATTTATCTATAGCCCGGAACACATGCGACTACGGTCACGAATATTTCCGTTGAGCTCAATCCAAATTTCAAATAAATGTGTCCATGATCCAAATTCACATTAACTTGGGCACGGGGTAGCCGATTCATCCCTCATCAACATGAATTCGGTGGATAGACATTTATCACCCACTTCCCCTACGTAACAAGGTTTGTACCCCGGGGTGGCCGAGTGCACTCCCTCGCGAAATAGGTTTTCATGATTTCTACTTTTTGGTAAGGCTAAGTCTCAATTGTTTATTTTAGCGAGAGGTCATGTCAATTTATTATCTATCACGTTTTAAGTTAACTAAAGTGGTGAATTACGATAATTGTGATTGACACGGTCGATAAACTCGATAAAAATGCATGTTTAGTTATGGCGATTTAGCGATGCATGCAACATATAAATAAAATGCAAAGCATAAATAAAATCCTAGTATTGCCTTCCTAAAATAGTAAATCTAATAAACTATTACAAATTCGGAAACCAACTCCTTTGGTCCCTTGAACTTCGGTCTTGGCACGCATTTTAAGGCAACACTTTCTTTAATGGATCGCCTTCTCGAGTGGCACTGTCTTCAAGGAACTCCGGAATAAATAAATTACATAATAAATTACATAATTTCCTATTATACATTTGTAATTAAAAATAAAAATAAATCTATTAAATTACAAAACGGTGATACGAGATCACAATAAATTACAACCGAATCGATATTCCCATACATTTCGGGTAATACCTATTAAAACTAAGGCCATACTAAGTAAAATTACATAATTCAAAAATTACATAAAATTAAAATATGACAATCATAAATAAAATGCAGCATTATAATATGTATGAACATGCCCAATTTTATGCTAAATCTCCTTTAAGGAGTCAATATCGTATATTAATCGGTTTTTACGGATTTGCGTGATTTAACCTTTTAAAATCACAATAATTACATAAATTCATATTTATGTACAAGTTAATTACCTTAACCAACTTAGGACTCAAAATTAGTATCCACTAACATATTGATTATAATTAACTTATATTTCTTAATATTGTTCATAAATGGACTCAAAATACAAAATTTTGCCATAATCTTCAAATTAAATCATAAAAATTTCAAATAATTTCAAAATTTGAAATTTAAACTCATGAACATTCTGGAAAAATACCATGACACTCATAATGCTCAAAAACATACATTAAAAGTTTCGAAAATTTATCGAGAAAAACAATGTTGCGGTTTATCGGATTTATCAATTATTACCATAAAAATATGAGAAAAATTGTTTTTATTAACTTTTCACTTTTAGATCTGAAATATATGATAAAATACAACATCTTACGTTTTTCCTTAGTGATGAAGTATGTTTTAGCATTTTTTTACTAATTAAAGTCACTATTTATGTGATTTTTCATCAAAAATTCATAAATCATGCATAAAGACTTCATTATATCAAAATATTTTACACACGTCTTGTAAAATTGCTTGTGATAACATACTAAATGTCCATGACCATATTCGAAATATAACTCATATTAACGTATTTTCCCATTTAAATACGATTTTAACTTGAAAAATCCATATTTCGAGCATAACAACTCATTTTATTATGAAACTTTACGGGCCATCAGTAGATAATATATGTGAAAACATATCCAAAAACCACTGGAAAAATCGAAGTTTAGCTATTTTTAGTCCAAAAATGACATTTTTATCATAAAAATCACATTTTAGTGCCATTATTATATAAAATGAACAATAAAATCCATAATGAAACAATATCCTAAATACATTTTAGGACCAAAAACTTTAACATGCAAATAAATTTCGTGATATTTCATGATAAACACAAATTTATTAGTTTTATTTGTTAATTTTATAACTCGGAAAAACAACAACCGATTTGCATGCAAACAACCTAAGGCTCATGATACCCCTTGTTAGAAATTATTAATCTCATTATATAAAATATTCATATATGTGAGAAATTATTTAGTCATAAAATAATTATAAATCTTATGCATGCAAACATAAATAGAAATAGTGAAGAAATCGTTATTCTTACTATGGATTTTCGGATTAAAAGGGCACTAGTAAGATCGCCTTCTTACTTGTTCTTGAGCTTTCCTTACAAATGGAAGAACAAGGATTCAAAGATAGAATACCTCCCAAAGATGAATACCCAAGATAACCTCTTAATAGATTAATATTACTTGATCTAGAATAATAATAATCTTATTAAAATTGACCCAAAAATTTATTTTTGTCCTCTTGAAAATTCGGCCAAGAGAGGGTGATTATAGAGAGATTTTATTTCTCTAAGCTTTTTGAATTAGAGAGAATTTTTATTTTCTTACACTAGAAAATAATAGAAGTTGTTAAATAAATAATTAGAGAGAAAAACTCTCTATAATGGCCCTTTTGAAAACCGGTTATGGGGGGTGACAAGGGCCAATGCATGACCAAGATGCTCTTCACAAAAGCAACTAGGTGTGCATGACTATGTATTAGGTCTTATGATTATGTTTTCACTTAAACATAATTAACATAATTTAAACCTAATACTCCCTCCTTATTTTCGGCACTTACATAAAATGGGAGGTCCATTTTATATTTTGTCATTTGTCAATTTGTCATATGTTACATGTTACATGACATGTCACAATGCAATGCATTTTTAACATATTAAAAATCAACATATTAATAAAAATATGTCATGTACAAAAATCGACTTAGTAATTCATAATTACTCGTACCAAAAATGGTTTATCAATTATAAATCACAACGTCTTGTATTTATAATAAATTATTCATTCAGTTTCAATTGTTTCGTAAACAATAATTTTATCCAAGTAATAAAACAATTTGATTACTTAGACCGTATCTTTATTTAATTAAATTACAATAAGACACGTCAATAAAACTCACAAAATCATCCGTCAATTTTAACCAATTTAATTAACCCGTATCGACATACGATCAATTAAATAATCAATTAAGAGTGTTACCCTTTAGGTATGACCTAAGGGGATCAACTGATCACCACCGTCGCACGACAGTAATGTCAAACTCTAGTCAGCCAATCATTACCGATATGTGTGGACCAATTGTGATGAGAAAATATTACTTCCCACATGTATTCTTAAAATGAGATTTAAACATGTGATCATTATGATCGACAGTTGTGATCGCATTATTGTCGGAGGACACATATTCCAACAGTGGTATCAGAGCAAAATGATCATCAGGCCTAACCAATGAATAATAATGAAATTAAGATTTGTCTAAATAAAATGAACCCGGGGTAGAAACTGTTAGAAGCCCCTCTTAGTACCGTTAGGAAAGCGCGCCTAATTTGTACCTTGGTCCTTCCAGTTTTGAACCGGGAACCTTGAGAGTGTGGGGTAATTTAAAATAAATATAGTATATTTCTCTTAGGAGTTCTTGTTGCCTTGTTTACATATTGTTGTCATTAATGATTGCGGTTACGGGGGCGTAACCTTGGTTTTACGGAGGAGGGATGTGATATGATTCTTCTAAGCTTTTTTATAAGCATGTTGATATGAGGAAGTATGTTGGCATGTATGTGAAGTTGTGAATATGATTAAATATGTAAAGTATTAATTATTGTGTGGAATTGTGAAGAATGTGATTTTGGTTGATTTCACAAGATTTTACCCTTGATTGTTTTGGCTGCCATTTAATGTCTGTTTAAAATCCTTGTACAAGCTTTTTATGTGTGATACCCTTGCGAGTTAGCTTTAATATTCCACGGGTATCATATTCAAATAATATACGGTTTAGGAGGAATAAATATTTTAGTGGACAGTGGTCGAAATATTCTTGTACAGTGATGTTTTCGCGCCATGTTTTTGTAAAATTTGCTATTTAAAAACTACTTATTGATTAGGCATGATTCAAACTCCACAGTTTAAAATATTCGTATATGTTTCTAAATTGATAAGCCACGTTACAAGGAAATATTCTGACAATTTTATAGTAATTTTTACAAGTTGACCTAAGTTTCTGACAAGTTGCTGTAAAATTTCTGTTTCGACCAAGTAGTTTGTAAAATGAATTATAAATTGATCTTATGAGTTTTTGACTTGATTCTTTTTCTCATGGTTTACTAACTCTCTGTATTTTATAAAAAGTATATGTTCTCAATAAGTAATTATGTTATTATGTATTAATGATTTTTAGAAGTTATAACATGTTTTCCTAGCCTTGAAGAGTATAAGTTTTGTTTCTTATCTCTTGCACATTTATATTTGATGTTGTCAATTATATGAAGTAGAATGACATGTCTAGTGATATGCGGAATGTGTTGCCCAAGCCTATATATATATATATATATATATATATATATATATATATATATATATATATATATATATATATATATATGTTTACAATAATTGCATCCATGTTCAAGTTAGACATCGTTGATAAGAACTAAACGAATGAATAATAAGTATAATAATTTAGTTTTAATAAAGATTAGTTCGAATATCTTATGTGGTGTGGTTTTGCTATTTGAAAGTAAATCAATGGTTATTCATTTAACCATTAATTGGTGTTGTGTTGGAAATAATAGTTGTCTTGGGTTACAATGTGTGTTTTAATATTTTGTGGTGTTACAAAGACAACAATGAATTGTTTGTTCCTATTGTTTGATATTCCGAACTTCGAGGACGAAGTTTATTTTTAGGGGGAAGGAATGTAATACTACGAATGTTTTGAGTTATTGTTGTGATACCTTGTGATAAGATTGGCGTGAATGATAATCATAAAATGCATAATTGTGTTGGGTGGTGCTTAGTTATGAGGATGTCTATGAGTGTTGTGGTGGGCGAACTTTGGGACGAAGTTCATTTTAAGGGGGGAAGACTGTAATACCCCGTATTTTGATAATAATTTACGAGAATAATTTATGTATTTAATAATTGATTAAAGACATTTCTAATAATAATTACAATAAGCCGTTAATTAAATAATAAATTAAGTGCCCAAGTCGGGAATTGGGTTTAGCTAATATAATATGGGCTGAGTGCCATTGTTATTTGGGCCGAATTTTATGGTTCATCTAGTGTGAGTGTGATCGGGAATTGTATCGGGAATTAATAATAATATAATATGGAAATAATAATATATAAAGGTAATAATAATTATATCAATAATAATAATAACGTTGTGGCAATAATAAATTAGTAAATATTGTATGAGGAAATCCTAGTTATGGTAAGATTAATAATATATGATAATAATAATAATAATATAATAGTAATGGCAATTCCTAAAATAATTAGAATAAGGTAATTGTGGTAGTTTCCTAATTGGCCTAACATACTCTCTAATCTTAGACTATAAATACCATGTTAAATCTGAAGAATAATTTATAAAATAAAAGAAGGAGCTTTAGGAGAAAGAACAACAAGAAATTAACAAAAATCAATTAATCAACTCGAGGTAATTACTCTTCCTAATCGGTTTTATACATGTTTGTGCAAACATCTTTAAGACAACCGTGTGACATCTATAGACCACCATAGGACTCGAGATTTGGACCTAGAGCAACCTTGGACTGCCGTGACTGTGACCTGACCTTTTTTTATCGTAGTTGACCTTGGTGGGGTGGTTTTTGGGGCGGCTAAAGGTGGCTGGTCAGGGAGGGGTTGCGGGTTTGGTCGTGGGGTTTGGGATGGGTAATTGAACCCTTATTCGGTCGAGTCTTGACCTGGGCATGGTAGGGTTGTGATGGGGGAAGGCAGTCGGTCATGGTGGTGATGTTGGTATGGTGGCAGGTGGTGGTTTGTGTCGGTGGTGGCGGTAAACAGGGGAAAACAGTGGGAAGGTAGCCGTGTTCTGGAGGGCTGTTTTCGGGGGGTTTTAGGTGGTTGTAGGTGGTCTGAGTTGGGGTGTTTTTGGGTTTCTTCTGTCGATGGTGGATTAGGGAGTTGGGTGGTGGTTGTAGGCGGCAAGATAGGTAATGATGGGTGGTGTCGTGGGAGGGTTTTTGTGGGTGTGTTAGGTGAGTATTGTTGGTGTCGAGTGGATTAGGGCGTGGGTTTATAGGTTGCTGGTGGTGGTGGTGGTGGTGGAGCTGGTGGTTAGGGGTGAGTTGGATGCGTGGAATTGCAGGCTGGGGTTGTCGAGGTTAGGTGGTGGTCGTGGTGGCCTGTGGTGGCGGTTTTGGGTGGGTTAATGGGGGTGTGTAGACACGGTTTAAAACTGTGTATTGGAAGGGTATTTTGTTGTGTTTGGTGACGGGTTTTAAGTGGGTAATTCGGGTGACTCGGGTTTGTTTCATAAGCGGGTTTTTAATATCGTAACCTTTAATATTTATAATAAATAATTAGTTTGAATAATTAAATAAAAGGAAGAAATAAATAAATAAATAAATTGAATTAAATTGAATTATAATATTTTGGTTAGGTCACGGTTGTGAAGAATTATAATCGGATCGGATTGCTTTATTTATTGGATTCCTTGATCTGCTTAATTGGAATCGCTTATCAGGTAGGGATAAATCCTACTCAAGTCTTATTCGATAATGTTTGGTTTGTTGGGTGGCTGAATTGATCATATGTGAATTGTGTTGGTTGATATTATCGTAATTGTTGGAAGAGAGAATTATATTGTATATGTTGGTTAATAATATCGTAATTGTTGGAAGGGTGAGTTATATTGATTTGTGTTGATAATATTGATGAGGTGATTTGAATTGTTATCATTGAATGTGAACGTGATTATTGTGAAAAGCTCTGCGACAGTCAGTTGTACGTTGTTGAGGGAGTTTGTACACTGGGTGATGGTAATATGTATGCGTTGTGAGGAAGGGTACTATTACATATTGGCGGCGTTGTTAAGGGAGGGGTACCAAAGTAATGTCAGCACGTTGTTAATAGAGGCGTGCTAAGTAAAATGAAGCAGCACATTGTCAGGGGGTTGTGCAATGTAAAAAGGAAATTGGAATTTTATCGTATGTTTTTGTTGTTAGTATTTATTCCTACTCAACCTCGCGGTTGACTGTGTATTCGTGAACACCTGCGGTGAACCATTTTATGGGGAACAAATTTGACATGTACTAAAGATTAGCTGACTCGGGAGCATTGGGATGAAAGCTCGACTTGG
The DNA here is from genome assembly GCF_048544455.1 of Silene latifolia. NCBI lineage: Eukaryota > Viridiplantae > Streptophyta > Magnoliopsida > Caryophyllales > Caryophyllaceae > Silene > Silene latifolia. Next base: position 48,391 of record NW_027413195.1, on the reverse strand, counting down.
ACCATAGTTGAAGTCTAGATCACATAGAACAATTATATCATTTTATTTATTTCCGCTGCGAGTTGTAACTATTTTATATTAAGTTTTGGTTAGTTAAATTTTAATAAACATGTATTCACTAAAGTTTTAATTTAAAGTACTTTGGTTTGTTGTACTTTGTTATTGACTACCTCGAGAAACCGAGATGGTAACGCTCTCATTTACTTGGGATGTCTAGCTAAGGACTCCTGAATAAATGGGGGTGCTACAAAATGGTATCAGAGCAAAACGATCCTCAGGCTTAACCAATGAATAATAATGAAAATAGGATGTATCTAAATAAAATGAACCCCGGGTAGAAACTGTTAGGAGCCCCTCTTAGTACCATTAGAAAAGCGCGCCTAATTTGTACTTTAGCCCTTCTAGTTTTGAACCCGGAGCCTTGAGAGAATACTTGAGAGTGTGGGGTAATTTAAAATAAATATAGTATATTTCTCTTAGGAGTCCTTGTTGCCTTGTTTACATATTGTTGTCATTAACGATTGCGGTTACGGAGGAGGGATGTGATATGATTCTTTTAAGCGTTTTTATAAGCATGTTGATATGAGGAAGTATGTTGGCATGTATGTGGAAGGTGTGAATATGATTAAACATGTAAAGTATTAATTATTGTGTGGAATTTTGAATAATGTGATTTTGGTTGATTTCACAAGATTTTACCCTTGATTGTTTTGGCTGCCATTTACTGTTTGTTTAAAATCCTTGTACAAAATTTTTATGTGTGATACCCTTGTGAGTTAGCTTTCATATGCCACTGGTCTCATATTCAAATAATTTTTATGTATAATCCAAATTTTACCGACTGCTACCAAAGTATATTTTTTTAATGAATGCTACCAATATTGTTGGTTCGAGTTAAAACTAACTATCACATGACCACGAACCTCCTATAGTCCTATTCGTGCATGAAAAAACAAGAATACCTCTATTTTATACTCCCCTCACTCATACCATCCATTTTGCCAAACATATCCCCTCTTTAACCTAAATTTTTAAGTTCACTTATCATTCAACCTAAACCTAAATTACTTCTCAATCAATTGGAGGAATTTGAAAATCATCCCAATATTTTAAACTTCTTCTCCAAATTGAATCCCAAATAAGTGTTTACAGTCTAAATCCCAATGCGTTCCGGTCATAGGTACCTTTTCAAAGTATTCCCCATATTCACTACTACAGATACAGGCTATAACAACGGTTAAAAATCGTTGTTATATAAAAAAGCTGTTAAAGAGTCCGTTGTTAAAGGTTTTAACAACGGTTGGTTTTTCTAAGAAACCCGTTGGAAAAACTATTAACAACGGTTAAAAACCGTTGTCGTTACAAGACATTCGTTGTGGAAAGTGTGACTAATTTTTGGTGGGAATGTTATTGTTAGAAATTATTACTCTCATTAATTTTCATATTCATATATGTGATTATTTATTTAGTCATAAAATAAATATTAGATCTTATGCATGCAAACTAAAACAAGATAAGAGAAGAAATCATCAATCTTACTATGTGATTTCGGATTAATGGGCACCAACAAATCCACCTATTTGTTAGTTCTTGAGCTTTCCTTAAAATGGATGAACAAGGTTCAAATTAGAACCTCTCCCAAAAGCATATACCCAAAGAAATCTCTTAATAACCAATATTATTATGATCTAGTAACAATATTAGTCTTACTTAAAAATGACACAAAATATTAATTTGTTCTCTTGTTATTTCGGCCAAGAGAGGATAGATTTGTGTGTTTTTATTTCTCTAAGTTTTCACAAAAATGGTAGAGAGAATATATTTTTCTTACACTAGAAAAATTAGTTGAAGTTGTGAATGAAAAATGATAGAGGAAAAAACACTCTATCTTTGCTCTAGAAAACCGGTGGGAGGAGGGACAAGGGAAGCCAATGCATGGCCTTGTTCTTCTCAAGGTGAGACTAGGCATGTAAGGCTAGTCATTTAGGTTAATCATCATGTTTTCCACTTAACATAATCAAAACACAATATTAACCTTATTCCCTCCAATATTTCGGTACACTTATCATAAAATGGAAGGTCCATTTTATTTTGTCATATGTCAATTGTGACATATGTGACATGTTACTTGACATGTGAAATTGTAATGTATTTTTAACATATTAAAAATCAACATACTCATAAAATATGTCATATACAAAATCCACTAGTAATTCGTAATCACTTGTACCAAAATGGTTTATCAAATTATAAATTACAACGTCTTGTATTTATAATAAATTATTCATTCAATTTCAATTGCTTCGTAAAAAATAATTTTATCTAAGTAATAAAACAATTCGATTACTTAGATCGTATCTCATTTAATCAAATTACAATAAGACACGTTAAATTTACTCACAAAATCATCCGTCAATTTTAAGCAATTTAATTAGCTCGTATCGGCATACGATTAATTAAATAATCAATTAAGAGTATTTCCCTATAGGTATGACCTGAGGGGATCAACTGATCACCACCGTCGCACGACAGTAATGTCAAACTCTAGTTAGCCAATCATTACCGATATTTGTGGACCAGTTGACAGTAAAATATTACATCACACATATATTCTTAGAATGAGATTTAAACATGTGATCAACAGTTGTGATCGCATTATTGTCGGAGGACACATATTCCAACAATCTCCCACTTGTCCTCGACAAGTGTGCGTCACTAATTCTCTTGTCCTATTACTATCTCCCACTCAATGCAAGGTGTCTTTCAGGTTGTACTTGCAAGTGATCATATCGAGAGTGGTTTCCTCGATCTGGAGAATAACTGATTGACCGGAGTTATCTACCATAGATACCTTCCGAGCGTGGCCACGCATTTCCAGTTCATTTCTCCTCGAGTGGCCCTGAGATATTGTTTTAACCAAGACAAGGGGGTGGACAATTCATATCGCACTATTCCCTTCGACTAGCCACATCCATCATAACCCAAAATATGCCCATTTGACCCCATTTACGAAGGTCGTAGTAACATAAATCAAAGTTAATCTGAAACTGTGCCACCTTGGGCGAACAGTCTTTAGTCAAAAGAATCAACTCATTAGAATACTATAGTATCTCTCGCCACGACCAGGCTATATAAATTTACCAGAACTCTATAAGCGGTCATAAGGCCCGACAAAGTGTTCCTAATAGTCTGCCTATGTGATCGACTAGTCATCTCACATGACTCTATGACACTTGAACTTGCCATCAATCGCATCACACTCTAGTCACTTCGAGACATCACCTCATACAAGTGACTATGGGCGAATACCATGTTAATCCAGGTTCACTTTAACGGGGTTCAATATTGTCTCTACAACCTGTTTGGATGTAACAAAGTATAAAGGACTTTTTAGATTTTAAAAACTCGAACGACAAATGTGATTATCACATATGAATAGTCAATACCTGATTACTACTTCATATTTTTATAATCCATTTTCATCTTATATGTAGTTGTTTATTTCAATGCAATTGAAATGACATATGACATGACTCATCATGTTAAACCTATGAGAACGCTTTGGTTAGTAGGTTTTATCAACTTCTTGTACCTTACTCAACCTTACTACATACTCGTTTCCCTTTGTAATGTATACATTTGCATTACAAAACTTCCTGAGTACGTGTCTAGATCCAATCTAGACATAGGCTTTCTTGCCTTAAAATAGCTCCCACTGTTTTCACAGTGTGCGGGACTCATCCCTCTTGCACATCCCATGAATGCAAGTGTACTCAATTTTCGTTGTAAATATTTCTCATTGTTCTTTATTGCCTAGAACGATTCTAGAAAATCTATTTCTTAAATAACATAGCCACAATGGTATCTTAACCATCCTAATGTGTTTTGATTATGGTTTTTTCGGAAACCATGCGCAATCTCAATTGTCAATTGTCATTTGTGTAACACCCTTACACAAAATTGCATTAAAAACACTTTGCTTTACATTCTTAATGCTTCTGCAAGCAATTAAGGGTAATCTTTATGGCTTCCTTGGTAACTATTACTTAAATTCGATTTGAAACAATTCATCATACTCAAGGTATATGAAGTGTTATACATCATTACTCATTTAATTGATCCAAAGATGGAAGCAAATGGAATCAATCAAATATGTTCAACTTGATTAAACTAGTCATGAATCTTATCAACATAAGACTTCTTATTTGACGCTAATATTGGTCGGACTCACTTGGAGGTTTAGTTTTCGGTAGTTGTCGTTAAGAGCACCTTGACCAAAACAATATTTATAACTTCACAAACAACTCTACTATTAATAAAGAGGCAAGTAAAGGTCGGATCCCAAGGGACGGGTATTGAAGTAAGATTTTCAATTGTAAGTAGCGGTGTCTAGGGGTGTCACAATTTGGGGTTGGAATAGAAGATCACTAAACTAAATAGCAATGAAAGTAAACAAGCAAGATGATTAAAAAGGGGTGTAAACAATTGATAAAAGGCACTAGGGTGTCATGGGGTCATAGGGGACTCATGGGAATTGATCATACAAACATATTCTCAAATTATAAGCAAGCAATTATTGTTGTTATGGATCGAGTTGGTTTATATCTTACAATCGTAGGAAAGTTTGGGTCCCGGAGCCGAATCGTATAGATTGTACAACACCTACAAGTCGACTTAATCTTCCCTACTCAACTATATGCATGGTCTAATGAGACTCGAGTTGGTTTATGTCTTACAAGTCTCATTGAAAAGGTAAGGGATGGGTAAAAAATGCAAGGATTCATAGGCACGCATTTCATCAAGCATAACATGTGCATAAGTTGAGATCACAACAAACAAGCAAATAAACTATGACAACATATTAGATTAATCATGAATCATCCCCCATGTTGGTTTCCCCTAATTACCCATTAACCCTAGTTAAGGAAACTACTCACTCATTATCATGTTAAACATGCTAGCAAGGTTGTCAATCATACCAACAAAGTAAAACATGATGAATAAATGAAGATGATTAACAATAATTAAAAAGGGATTAAGAGAATTATACCTACTAATGATTCCAATAATAAAGCAAAGAATAATAGAAGTACTTGATGATTGATTGGAAGGTTGTCAATCTCCCAATAATAACCCAAATAATCTTCAATTACCCAAAATAAAAGATGAACAAAAGAGATTTTAAGGAAATGAGATTTGTATTAAGACTTGATTAAAAGTTGAAAACAAGATTGTTAAGAAGAACATGATTATCTAATTAGACTAATGGGGTATTTATAGTGGAGATTAGGTACACAAATTAGGGTTTACTAAGGGCTTAAATGACGATTAAGTCCTTGAGGAATCACTCCTCTCAGAAAAATATGCGCGTCTCCTTTTTGCCGGTCTTTCCGAGATATGCGCATCCTTCATAGAACAAGAAGAAAACGGAATAGCTGTAACACAATCCGAGCGTCCAAGGCACGGGTTGAGCGGATTCTCTGGCTGTTGGACGAGCGGATTCATTGGCTGGACGGGCGGATTGTGGTGTTGTTGGACGAGCGTCCCTCTGAAGAAGACGCTCGGATTCCTGGTCTTGGACGGGCGCCCAGAGGGTAATCCGCTCGGATTCTGAGTTAGCTTCTTCCTTTCTTCTTTTCTTCCTTTTTCTTCCAACAATCCTCGGGAATTTTGTCGGAGATGTAAGGATCTTTTCTCATCATTGCCCAACTACTATAATATGTATAAAGGCCTTCTAGTCTTGTCTTCTTTTTGATGCTTGGTCATTGAATTCAATCAATTTAGCTCTATTTTGCCATGAAAATGCAAGGTTTGCACTCCTTTCCTACCAAGGGGACAAAACCTCAAAAAATATGCAAAACAAAGGACTAAAGACAATAAATGACCTAAATATGCACTAAAAAGCATGGGAACGAGGCTAATTCGGGGACTAAATATGCTCAAATAATGGTCACATCAAATATCCCCAAACCGAACCTTTGCTCGTCCCGAGTAAAGAGGTGACAAAGACTAGGACCGTTATTTAAACTAACCTAATAACATAGTCGATATGAGACAATTAGCGGGTCTTACTCCGCCCCTCCAACTCACAACAAGACAACCATGAGGTAGGATGCCTTCTTGCAAGGCAAGGTGGGTCTTGCCAAAATAGCGACACATCCAAGCATTAAAGCACATAAAATCAAGTAATGGATGCATCTACAAAAGAATAGTCACTTTCCTCATCTAAGTGGCGGAAATTATCTACAAGGGAAGCAATTCAAGGGTACACACTCCTTCATAGATGCAATTTCTTCAAACTACTAAGCCTAGAAGGATACCAATAAATCACCTCCAAATTGTGTCAAGCTAGGGTACCTTTGTCCTCAATCGTTAAATGTTTTTTTGTCAAGAATAGACTCCCTATGGTGTTAGAAACACTGGAGGATCGCGGAATTCCCCCTCTTGCCTAGACAAGAAGAAGGGTCGTCCCCTCTCTACCATGCACAAAAATGGATACGATGGATAATGGGATTGATAGTATTTGAGTTTCACTTGGGAGTTTGCTTTTGTTGTTGTTTTTCCCCCTAATTTCTTGTGGCATATAACATTTGAGAACACTTTCTTTTGCCATTTCTTTTGATTTTTGGCATTTCAACACTTGACAACTTTCAACTTTTTGCATTTTTCTTTTGAACATTTTCAAAGTCACCCCATATGTAGCGAGCGTTCCTTATATTTGAAGCATAGGAGTTTATTTTTGTTACTCCTCTTTTCTTTTTGATGCATTTTGCAAACTTTCTTTCACTTTTCATTTCTTGAACTCAAATTTGGATAATTTCTTTTTGTGCCCATTCCCTTTGATGACAAAAATGTATGGTAGAACATGGATGAATGATGGTTGCATGGGTTCAAGGGTCACCTTGGAATAAACGGTAGCCAAGGAGTTATCACACCACAAGGTACTTTTGACTAGGCCTTAATCCATGGGTCAAAGGATACTAGCATGACACATCCTAGGGTGTTTTACAAGTATTCTAACAAGCAAAGTCTTAAGAAGAAAAAGCATCTACTAGGGCCTATATACACTTGTCAAGCTTCCCAAGTAGACGGTTTCACAAAATTTTTCTAACATGCAAACTACATGCCATGATTCAACTAACATATATACATCCTAATGTATATGATTCTACCAACTAATATGCCAAATAATCTAAATGCAAGTCCTAAATTCACATTGTTTTTACCGCATCAATCAAAATAAAGCCACATATTCATTAAGATAAAGAGGAAAAGGAGATTGGAAAGATCATACCATGCGGTCTTCAATATCCTCATGTCTCGGATGTGGCGTAGTCAATCATTGTGAACAAGGATAGACAAACATAATATATACAAACAATATATACAAGACTACACTATAAAAGAAATGAACATGTTTTTGGATTTTTAATTTTTCAATTTTTTTGATTTTTTCGAAATTTTTGATTTTTTTGGATTTTTGAATAAAGGTCAAGTTAGAATTTCCCATCCCCACACTAATATGGGCATTGTCCTCAATGGCCAATATGATTGGAAATTATGCAAGTATGATGCATGATTTCTAAACTAAATGTCAGCTATACTAAGCTACACTACATGATGCATGGGTTTTTGTTTATGACGGAGAGCGTAATTTAGATTACCTCCCGTTGCGTATGCATGTACTTCTCCAAACCAAGATAGACATTATTTCTAATGTCTTAAATTTCGGGGTAGTTCATGCACACGAAAATGCAATGCATGAAACTATAAATTGTCATTTTGGATTTTTCAAGTGGGAACAATAAAAAGAACACCTCAATGGGGCCAAGGTGTTAGTCATCATGTTGCTAGGACTCTCCAAACTATGATCAAGATAAAATAAAGAAAACAAAGAAAGAAGTAGACAAACCTCAAGAGGGTAGGAGCCTTCAAAGTTTGCTAATCCTTCATCATATCATCATTGTCATCATTTTCCTCCATGGAAGTGGAATCATCTTTACCCCCATCTTCACTTCCTTGATCTTGCTCACTTTCCTCATCATCTTTATTAGCCTCTTCTTCTTCATCTACCTCTTATTCAACACCCTCATCATCAACAACCTCATCATCAACATTCTCATCTTCACCCGGACTTTCACCACTAGATGTGCTTGGAAAGAAAACTTCCCTATCCGCCCAACTAGGCAAAGGACATGATGGATCAAGTAGTCATTGCCTAGCTAAATGAAGGAGGGGTGGATATTGGGCCAAGTATGCATCTACTCGATCATTATAAGCTTGTTTATGCATTTCTCTCATGAGTAGGGTCATGTAATCATTTCCCACTTCAACATCTTTGGGTTTGAACTCTTGGTATTTGAATGGGTAGGGTGGTGTGACAATGGAGGAGGAGGGCTCTTCAATCTCGCCCCTTTGTTGATGGATGATGTACTCGGCGTCCTTGGAGAGTGGAAGAAGGTAGTTTGTTTGGTGGGCACTCAATCGGCAAATTTTGGAAGGCAAAGTGAAAGATCTAGCATCATTGGTTAGCCACCCATAGTTGGTGTCAAGAGAATTATGCTTGACCCACTTATACTTGTTAATCATGGCGTCCATATCAATTAGATGACCCCCTTTGATCGCCACATAGGTGTTATCTTTGTTGAAATTTGGATCAAAGTGTTTGGCCAAGAGAGTAACTAGACCTCCGTTTACAATATGAGCGGTGCCTTCCTTACCATAATCGACATTAAGCCATATTTCCATCAAAAGCCTTAGTGCATTGTAGGGCTTAGTGAATTCCCTTCCTACATTCAAGGCCGACTCAAGTAGAACACAATCGAGCTTGGTAAAGTGATTAGTGCCTTTTCTTGCTATTATAGTATTCCCTATGACCTTGTGTCACACTCTAATGCCCGGATGGTGGACTAATAGAGCGCGACAAGCATGAAAGCTCACAAATTTCTTCCTGGAAATTGCCTCCGAAAGAGGAGCGGGGTCATACTTTTCGGGCATCTTGTGATAATATGGTGTATCACTAAGGCCTAATATCTTACCCAAAACATCAAAGGTGATGCGCCTATTCACATTCACAAGACGAAACTCGATGTATTCTCTAGTCTCTACCTTAGTAACTTTCAATGAACTTAAGAATTCCAAGGTAAGGGAGGGGTATGTCAATTCTCTTATGGTAAACAATTTACCTAATCCCATGGCTTCAAAGAAGGCTTTTGTTTGTTCAAGGACACCCAATTTGTTCAAGGCATCTTCACAAATGAATTTGGTGGGCAAAATGGCTTTCTTAGCATACTTGGCAAATGTATCCCTATGGGAGTTGGAAATGAAAATTATCTCCGGATAGTTGGATAATTGAGCGATTTCCGGAGTTGTTGATGTTGTTGCTGCCAAGGGAGGATCTTGTTGTTGAACTTCCAAGTTTGCATTAGAAACCACCATAGCCATTGAAGCTTTCCTTGCTTGAAGGCTTTGTTGCCTTTTCGAAAGTGTCTTTGCTTTGAGTGCCTTTGTTGCTCCTTTTGTTCTTGCCATTGTTGATTACACCAAGAAAAGATTGAGAATCTTCAATTTCTAATTATACCCAAATTGATTTAAGATGAAAGGATTTTGCTTTTTTTTTTCAAAAATCGACTCAAAGGTTGAAGATTTTGGTGCTTGAATTAATTATTGTTTCAAAAGGAGTGATTAATTCTTGTTGTGAGGAAGTTTTGGTTTGATTTTGTGGAATTTGGTTGAGGAAATCTTGTTTTTGGTGATGGAGAGGATGGGGGTTTTGGGGTTTATAGGTAGTGTTTGAATGTTTGAATGAATGAAATGAATGTGGGAAGGGGTATTAAAACACTCGAAAAATTAAAAACAGTAGGGGAAAGACGAGCGGATTCCCGTCGGGACGCTCGGATTCTGCTCAAATGGGCTTCAGGAAAACCCGCCTTGGAAAGAAGACGAGCGGATTCTGCAATATAGGACGAGCGGCTTCCTCAAAGACGAGCGGATTCTCTTACAAGAACTTTGCTTAATGTGCACTGGCAGAAAGACGAGGGTCTTTCTACAAAGACGAGCGGCCAGTTTCAGACGAGCGTCTTCTCAGCTTGGACGCTCGGATTCTCTTACAGACCAAAATTTTTTATTTTTGCAGCTCGTTTAGACGGACGGATTACTCCACAGACGCTCGGATTCCTGTAAGACGAGCGGATTACCCATTAAGCCGCTCGGATTCCTCCTGGTCTACCCGGATGCAGGTCCATCCGTGCACTTGCATAACCCGTGTCATTTTCATTCTTAAAATCCCGTGTTCTTCATTGTAGGGGCACTACAAAGGCATGAATAGCCTAGGCAATTGCTATCCCCACACTAAGTTAAAGCACTAAACATCAATAAAATCATTAGTCCCTCCCTCACTTCTCTCAAAAATGATGAATATCTTGATCAAGGCACAAAAATCCAAAAATGACAAAAATGCAATGTAAGAATTAAAATGCAAGTTAGGGAGTTAAAAATATTTACAAATGGTGGTTTGGAGAGGACTCCACCAAACTCTCATCCTTAGTGAGATGTCATGGGGGCATGGCCAAGGTGTTGTTGATGTTACTCAACACCTTGAAGAAATAGTCAAAAGCTTGTTCATTATCATGATAAAGAACCTCAATAGATCTTTGCACTTGTTGTCCTTCATGTTGGTCTTGATCGATAGCATTACCAATATAAGGATTGAAAATCCCTTCAAACTCATCGTCCCAAAGATCGCAAACGTCATCTACTTGGTCATTAAAAATCTCTTGAGTTGATAGAGACAACTCTCCTCCTTTTCTTATTTTGGCCAATGAGGCCATCCTCTTCACTTGTCATGGGTGAGCTTTTCAAGCTCTCTTTGTTGCTATTCTCTTGCTCTTTTGATGGAGCATCATCAACTTTCTTTTTCCATTGGAATTCCGACTTCTTCCTATCATCCTTCCTACTATAATGATCAACCATAAAACATGGTTCATGCAAACGGGGAGCTCTCATGGTCTTGTCAAGATTGAAAGTTATGCTCTCATCTCCCACCTCTAGAGTGAGCTCTACATGCTTCACATCTATCACCGCACCCGCGGTGTACAAGAAAGGTCTACCTAGAATGATTGGAATATTGGAGTCTTCTTCCATGTCAACAATGACAAAGTCCACCGGGATGAAAAATTTCCCAACTCTTACGGGAACATCTTCCCATATCCCTAATGGTGTCTTCGTCGATCTATCGGCCATTTGGAGTGTGATGTTGGTACATTTTTGCTCTCCCATCCCTAACCTTTTACTTACCGAATACGGCATAACACTCACACTAGCCCCTAGATTACCTAGGGCTTTGTTGATCGTTGTGTCGCCAATGGTACACGGTATTGAGAAGCTTCCCGGATCTTTAAGTTTCGAGGTGAACTCCTTGAAGGATTGCACTACTCACCTTAGTGAAGGCGATAGTTTCAAGCTTCCGGATCGACTTCTTTTTCGTAAGGATGTCCTTCATGTACTTTGCATAGGCCGGCACGTGATTGATTTATTACGTGAAAAGAATCGAGACTTCCAAATTCTTCACAATTTCCATAAATTTTCCAAGTTGGTCATCAAATTTGGGCTTAGCTTGACGACTTGGAAAAGGAAGTCTAATCACAATGGGTTCCTTCTCCTTGGCCTTGTCTTCACTTTTCTTTGAAACTTCTTCTTTTGATGGTTCTCCATCCTTGGAGTTTTGTACAACTTCTTCTTTGTCACTAGCTTCCATAACTTCATCCTCAACTTGCTTCTTTGGTGCTTCATACCTCGTACCACTCCTCAAGTGAATGGCACTAACTGTTTCATGTCTTGGGGGATTACTTTGAGGTGGTAATTTCCCCTTTTGTCTTTGAGAACTTGAAGATGCAAGTTGAGTCAATTGGGTTTCCAACATTTTGGTGTGGGCTAGGATGTTGTTGATGGTGATTTCCTTTGCTTGACTATCCTTTTGCATTTGAGTGAAAAACTCTTGTTGATTCTTTTGCATTTGGAGGACCGCTTTTTGAACATCAAAACCTTGGTCATTTTTTTGATTGTATGGAGTTTGATTTTGGTAACGTTGGTTTTGGTTGTAAAAGGGTCTTTGATTTTGGTTTCTCATGGGAGGTGGGGTATATGTTGGTTGAGGGTTTTGAACATTTTGGCTTTTGTATGAGAGATTTGGGTGAAATTTGGTGTTTTCATTGTATTAATTTGAATAAGGGGTACCACTCTTGTATGCTTGAAAAGCATTCACTTGTTCATTTGTTCCCCTACATTCACTTTGGTCATGTCCCAAAGTTCCACAATTCTCACATATCCCACTTGGGATTGATGAAGATGCTGTCATGGCATTAACATGTTGCTTTGGTGATTTTGAGGCTTCTTCAAGTCTAGCCATAGCTTTTTCGAACTTCAAATTGATGGTATCAATGTGAGCACTAAGTTGAGCACCTAATTGAGTAATAGAGTCCACTTCATGCTTTCCTCCTCTAGTAGCCTTGCGAGGTCTACTATATTGTGAGTTATGGACCGCCAGTTCCTCAATCTTGTTCCAAGTTTGATTATTGTCAACTTCGGTGAACATACCATTTGATCCCATGTTGAGAATGTTTCTTGAGTCTTTATAAAGACCATTCCAAAATTGTTGTACCAAGAACCACTCGCTAAGTCCATGATGAGGACATGAGCTACAAATTCCCTTGAATCGCTCCCAAGCTTCATACAAAGATTCTTCATCTCTTTGCTTAAAGCCCGTAATTTGAGCTCTTAGCATGTTAGTCTTTTCCGGTGGGTAGAACTTTTTGTAGAAAGCTAGAGCCAATTTCTTCCAAGAGTCAATTCCGAGAGTAGCCTTATCAAGGCCTTTCAACCATTGTTTTGCGGTGCCAATTAGAGAAAAAGGAAATAAGACCCATCGAATTTGGTCTTGAGTTACACCGGTTTGAGAAATCGCATCACAATAGTCACAAAAAGTCTCCATGTGAGAGTGAGGGTCTTCACTAGGCATCCCCCCAAATTGGCTTCTTTCGACTAATTGGATAAATGCGGATTTGGCAATGAAATTTCTGGTTAAGTGTTGTGGTGTGGGAGTACCATTGGGTAGGTTCTCCTCGGTTGGTACGGAATGTGATGAAAATTTAGGCATTGTGGGTTGATTTTGTGTTGGATTTTGTGTTGGGTTCTCCTCACCTTCTCTTGCAAAAGGGTTGACGAACTCAATAGTGTTTGGTTGAATAACTACAACCTCACCAATACCTCTCAAAGTTCATCTAGCAAGTCTTCTATTGTTTGTCAAAGTCCTTTCAATTTCATGATCAAAGGGTAACAAGTTACCTTGTGATCTTCTAGACATGCAAAATATCAAACAACTTGAAAATAATTAGAACTAACCTTGAGGAGTTTTACTTCCCCAAGGCAAAGAAAGAAACAAATAATAACAATCTAAGAAAATCTAAATCAAGTTAACACCGTCCCCGGCAACGGCGCCATTTTTGGTCGGACTCACTTGGAGGTTTAGTTTTCGGTACTTGTCGTTAAGAGCACCTAGACCAAAACAATATTTATAACTTCATAAACAACTCTACTATTAGTAAAGAGGCAAACAAAGGTCGGATCCCAAGGGACGGGTATTGAAGTAAGATTTTCAATTGTAAGTAGCGGTGTCTAGGGGTGTCACAATTTGGGGTTGGAATAGAAGATCACTAAACTAAATAGCAATGAAAGTAAACAAGCAAGATGATTAAAAGGGGTGTAAACAATTGATAAAAGGCACTAGGGTGTCATGGGGTCATAGGGGATTCATGGGAATTGATCATACAAACATTTTCTCAAATTATACGCAAGCAATTATTGTTGTGATGGATCGAGTTGGTTTATATCTTACAATCCTAGGAAAGTTTGGGTCCCGGAGCCGAATCGATTAGATTGTACAACACCTACAAGTCGACTTAATCTTCCCTACTCAAATATATGCATGGTCTAATGAGACTTGAGTTGTTTTATGTCTTACAAGTCTCATTGAAAAGGTAAGTGATGGGTAAAAAATGCAAGGATTCATAGGCTCGCATTTCATCAAACATAACATGTGCATAAGTTGAGATCACAACAAGCAAGCAAATAAACTATGAAAACATATTAGATTAAGCATGAATCATCCCCCATGTTGGTTTCCCCTAATTACCCATTAACCCTAGTTAAGTAAACTACTCACTCATTATCATGTTGAACATGCTAGCAAGGTTGTCAATCATACCAACAAAGTAAAACATGATGAATAAATGAAGATGATTAACAATAATTAAAAAAGGGATTAAGAGAATTATACCTACTAATGATTCCAATAATAAAGCAAAGAATAATAGAAGTACTTGATGATTGATTGGAAGGTTGTCAATCTCCCAATAATAACCCAAATAATCTTCAATTACCCAAAATAAAAGATGAACAAAAGAGAGATCAAGGAAATGAGATTTGTATTAAGACTTGATTAAAAGTTGATTATAAGATTAAAGAGAGATTAGAATGATATAAACTACACTAAAGATTGATAAGAAGAACATGATTATCTAATTAGACTAATGGGGTATTTATAGTGGGGATTAGGTACACAAATTAGGGTTTACTAAGGGCTTAAATGATGATTAAGTCCTTGAGGAATCGCTCCTCTCAGAAGAATATGCGAGTCTCCTTTTTGCCGGTCTTTCCGAGACATGCGCATCCTTCATAGAACAAGAAGAAAACGGAATAACTGTAACACAATCCGAGCGTCCAAGGCACAGGACGAGCGAATTCTCTGGCTGTTGGACAAGCGGATTCATTAGCTGGACGGGCGGATTGTGGTGTTGTTGGACGAGCGTCCCTCTGAAGAAGACGCTCGGATTCTTGGTCTTGGACGGGCGTCCAGAGGGTAATCCGCTCGGATTCTAAGTCAGCTTCTTCCTTTCTTCTTTTCTTCCTTTTTCTTCCAATAATCCTCGGGAATTTTGTCGGAGATGCAAGGATCTTTTCTCATCATTGCCCAACTACTATAATATGTACAAAGGCCTTCTAGTCTTGTCTTCTCTTTGATGCTTGGTAATTGAATTCAATCAATTTAGCTCTGTTTTGCCATGAAAATGCAAGGTATGCACTCCTTTCCTACCAAGGGGACAAAACCTCAAAGAATATGCAAAATAAAGGACTAAAGACAATAAATGACCTAAATATGCACTAAAAAGCATGGGAACGAGGCTAATTCGGGGACTAAATATGCTCAAATAATGGTCACGTCAAATATCATGTGGATTTATCTACATAAATCTGGATATTAAAGATGTATTATATTACTCCAATTCTTAAATCATTCCCAATGATCAATATGTCATCCACATATTAGACTAATTAAAATTACCGTAACTCCCACTAAACTTCATATATAAACACAACTTCTCGACCTATCGAGAAAAGTTTTATAACATGATCAAAACATTGATTCCAACTTATTAATGTCCTACTTAAGACCCTCTCTTAAGTTTCACATTATCTTAGGATGGCAAGAATCTACAAAACTTAAGACATGTATTGAATACATTCCTTCTAATTGAAGAAGTGGGTTTTAGATTCACTCGCTATATATATCTCATAATGAAACACAATTCCTAAGAAGATCCAAATAGACCTAAGCTTTGGAACTAGTGCAAAACCCTTTGCTACCAATCAAGCTTTGATATCTAACAATTCACTTGGAATTTATTTCGGATTTTCATGGCTCTAAGCCTTGTATTGAGTTGTGACATAAACACTCTCATGTAAGTCATATGTTCATTACTTTCCAGAAGTAATCAACTTGAATCAAACAATTTCTTTGTAAGTTGCAAGCTCTTTACTTTCTAAAAGTAACACTAATTCATCATCTTCAACAAGTGATGACTTTAACCTCCTAGGTTTTGAAGAAACAACGTCTTACACAAAACGTCTCATGTAGCCAAGAAAGACCAGTTTCTTGCGACATAACATTCTTTGTGGCTCTTGAAAAATTTCTTCCACTCTGTCTTCTGAAATAAACTTGTATTCTAGAAAGACAGCTTCACGAGCCACAAACCCGTTGTACTAAGTGATTATAGTAAGAAAAAATGAGCATTTGTTTCTTTTGAAAACTTACAAACATGGTACCCTACCAATTCATATCTCATATGATTCGTTTAGATTTAGTGGAAAAACACCTTAGACAAAATGATAATATCCCCAAAATAAGATCAAGTAACTCAAAGTAACTTGATTGAAGTCCAAACCATATCGAATAGTGTTTGAATTCTTTATCCAACCACACATTATCCCATAATGCGTGCTAAGAGAGATTAATTTGTGATACCATATCACATTTCCTTTGGCTTATATCAAAGTCTTCACTGTGATAATCCCATCACGACTAAATCGTGATTCTTTGAACTTCTTCAAAGATTTCTCCATTTACCTTATTAAGTGAACACATTAGTGTCAACTTAAATCGTTGGTAAAAGAAAATGATCAACCTATTTTGGATCAATGATTTACAACCTCGATCTCCTTTTAAAGCAAAAGGCACGAGACATCTTGCTTTGAATACAAGATATGCATATACCATAATATTAACAATCTAATGGTTCCAAGAGTACTCGATAACTCTTTGTGTTCATTATTTCAGAATTTAAGGTTTAATCTTGGGTTACCAATTTGAGTCTTGCATCATCTACATGATGTATCATTCTAGTTTTGTTTAGAATATAATTACCTTGATAATGGGCTAACCATACATCAAATCATGGTGTATTGGGTCACAAAAAGTGAAACCTTTTTTGTATCTTAATAAAATTATATTCTTATTTAGGGTCCATGTGCTTAATATTCCTAATTAAGGTACAACTTTTAAACCAAAACTAGATTGAGTACACAATAACTCTATCTCTCGACATTATTTGATGCTAGTCGTCATATTCTAATCATCCTATGTATCGCATACAATGATGAAAACGACCATCGCTTTCTAATATTGACGAAATGGTACTAGCAAAACTTATGTCAATCAAATAAATAAAGAACTAAGGCTTATTAGATGTCCCACAACTAACTTGCTTATTCTTTAACAACTTGGGGTAGTTTCCTTTCTAGTGTCCAAGACTTCCAAAA
This sequence comes from Silene latifolia, assembly GCF_048544455.1. NCBI lineage: Eukaryota > Viridiplantae > Streptophyta > Magnoliopsida > Caryophyllales > Caryophyllaceae > Silene > Silene latifolia. The sequence continues at coordinate 31,240 of NW_027413195.1, read as the reverse complement.
TGGGAACTTTTATCGGTCGGGATTGATAGGTTTAGTATCGTTATTCTCAATAGTTTTACTTTTAACATTACCTTGCATCAATTTCATTCTAATTTTACTTCTTTGAACTTCGTCCTTTTCTTAACGGTTTAAGAGAATGCTCCCACTCATTTCAATGAGTCTTTGCTTAGAGAAGCAAAATTGAATTTCATGAAGACTACTCTTCAATTCATTTGTTTAGTCTTAAAACTTTCATTGAAGTGGTTGCGGTATTTTGATCAATTTTGATTTCAAACAAATCTATTTACCAAAATGATGTAACGTTTCAAAGTACTTAACTCAATTAAGCATATGAGAAACAATTCATTGTAAGTAGATATGTTAGTCAAGAATCAAAAACCCTTTTGATCACGAATAACTTTTATCTATACTCTTCACAAGAGATCCTTACAATGGATAATACGAGGTTTTTAGAAGAAAAATTCAAATTTTGTCTTTAGTTACGATGTTTTAATGGAGATTTGAACTAAAATCGAAATGATATCGTATATAATTTGAGGTAAAGAAATAGAACAATACGATAACGGAATAATGAAAACAAAAACATTTGTCGTTATAATAATACATGTAAATAATTTAACAAGTAAAGCATTTACATAGTGACCTCTACCCAACTATGATAAATGATTCCAAGATCCAAATTCATATTCATATTAAATTGGGCGCGGTAGGGCCGATTCATCCATTATTAATTTAACTTGGTGGATTAACTCTTTAATCGATTCTACTTTTAGAACTCTTGGTCGATAAAATTACATTAATATTTATCTTTAGCCCGGAACACATGCGACTACGGTCACGAATACTTCCGTTGAGCTCAATCCAAATTTCGAATAAATGTGTCCATGATCCAAATCCACATCAACTTGGTACTCCAAAATAAATTAAATTACAAAATGAATTACATAATTTTCTATTATACATTTGTAATTAAAATAAAAATAAACCTATTAAATTACAAAACGGTGATACGAGATCACAATAATTACAACCGAATCGATATTCCCATGCATTTCGGGTAATACGAATTAGAACTAAGGCCATACTAAGTAAAATTACATAATTCAAAAATTACATAAAATTAAAATATGACAATCATAAATAAAATGCAGCATTATAATATGTATGAACATGCTCGATTTTATGCTAAATCGCCTTTAAAGAGCCAATATCGTATATTAATCGGTTTTTACGAATTTGCGTGATTTAACCTTTTAAAATCACAATAATTACATAAATTCATATTTATGTACAAGTTAATTACCCTAACCATCTTAGGACTCAAAATTAGTCTCCACTAACATTTGACAATAATTAAACTTGATTTCTTAATATTGTTCATAAATGGACTCAAAAACATAAAAATATGCTATAAACTTCAAATTAAATCATAAAAATTTCAAATAATTTCAAAATTTGAAATTTAAACTCATGAACATTCTGGAAAAATACCATGACACTCATAATGTTCAAAACTTAGATTAAAAGTTTTGAAAATTTATCGAGAAAAACAATGTTGCGGTTTATCGGTTTTAACAATAATGACCCTAAAAATATGAGAAAAGTATTTTCATCAACTTTTTACTTTTAGATCTGAAATATATGATAAAATGCAACATGTGACGTTTTTCCTTAGTCGTGAAGTATGTTTTAGCATTATTACTAATTATAGTCACTATTTATGTGAATTTTCATCAAAAATTCATAAATCATGCATAAAGACTTCATTATAGCCAAATATTTTACACACAACTTTTAAAATTTCATGTGACAACATACTAAATTTCCATTGTGAACCCCCGCTATAACGCGGAAAAAATAACTTATAAAATGAAGCGGAAATTAGGAAATTTTTGAAACTTTTAAAGTTTAAAGCACGGGTTCATGAAAACCTAAAACATAAATAGAAAATGCGGAAATAAAGATTTAAATTATACAAACGTGATAGTCAAGGTGAGGGAAAATATATCCCTCGAATGATAAATGATAAAAGGTGAGTCTAAGCAATTCTACTAAACCGACTAATAGTCCAAAGTGCTCGCTAGCTCACACATCTAAACCCCACAAATGCATCTTCACAAACCTGTCATTCATGTAAACATGAAAGCCACAGTCTGTGGGGAGTAACTCAGGGTTCTCCCAGCCACATTATGTTAAAATAAACATAACAAGGAACTCAGTTAAGCAAGGCGTAGAAAATAATTGTAAACAATGTGAATAAATAAATGCAATGGAATAAAACTTGCCAATTGAATAAAAGTAATTAAAGTGACTAAAATTAGCATAACATAAATTCATCCAATTATGGGAGACATTTGAATAAAAGAAGATGAGTAACCGTTAAATAATTATGGACCCGCATCCTAAGTAAAAATGACATATGCAACCATCCATAATGCAAGACATTTACCACTCTTAGACTATAATTTCCCCGGGTAGGACTACGATGGTCCTAGTCTAAATCTGCAGATTCTCGGTTGTACATCCCGATTCGACGTGCGCCAGCACAGCACGCACCCAAGACTCGAGTACTAAGGAGACCGAGTACCCCAATCACCAGAACAGCACGAAAGTGGCGGAAAGACTAAGATAAGACTCACTTGCCAGAACAGCACAAGTGGCCAAAGCCGTACTTGCCAGAACAGCACAAGTAGGCTAAACCCGTACTTGCCAGAACAGCACAAGTAGGGAGTAAATATAAGTCAAGCAAGAAGGTAGAGCATTATGATATTCTCACAAGAATACGACTCGATTCAATTAATCATGTGGAATAAATCACTCGTATTTGAATTACGATAAATAAATAAGAATAAAAGAATTAAAGCTCATATTATAAATAAATGAAGACATTTCATATAATAATGACATGAATAAATAATAAGTTCCACATTTCTAATTCATGTGAGAAAAATATAAATAAACGGCAAATAACGAATTTAAGGTACATAAAACATGTGACGGAAATTCAATTTAATTAAACCCGAATAAAAAATATTTCACGGATAAAAATTAACCCAACCGAGGCTACGACCTTGCCGTGACCATCCCCTGCCCAGCCACGGCCTGGCCGCACCCCGTCTTTGCCCGACCCACGGCATGCACAGATTGGCCGTAGCTCCTGCACAACACGGCAACAACAGCCCAAAGAAAAAAAATGCAGCAGCAGTGCTGACCAAACAGAGAAGGAATACGCACCATGCATAACTCGACAGAACAGACAAGTTACTAGTCTAATGCGTACAATAATGCTGAAAAGACAAGATACACTGAGAGGAATACACTAGAGAAATAACCTAAATGCTTAAAATAGACAGGTTCAAAGACAAACTAGAAATGTCTCTGTCAAATGTCAATGCTCTAAATTCCAAATATAACACATAGCAATTGTATTGAAATTGAAATAGAAATAGTAGGTTTCTGAGAGCTAAGCTTTTCTTTTTACTTATGCAATCAATGATGAAAGAAAGAGGAATGGTTCAAACTGGCCAAAAGCATAACATATATAGGGCATCGACGCAAACAATATAAGCAGCTAGGAATCCAGACTTATGTGAATGATTGGATTTGCTCAGTTTCATTACCAAACTTATCCAAATGCAGGTCTGATGACACTGCCCGACAAAAGCCATTTTCACGGTTAAAGAAGCTCATTTATGACCGTCTTCAGACGAAATTTTAAGCATGAAAAGAATGGAATTTCTTACATACAACCAACCCATTACATACATGGATATTTACATGAGACAAAAATTAAATAATTGGCTTAAATCATCCGTGAAATCGACTCAAAAACAGTCCCAAGAAAATCACCCATCATCAACTTGTTTATACTTGGTTTTTCTAACAATTCATGAGGCCATCTTAAGACAAGTTTTTAAGCATGCTACAAGGCGGAATTCATCCAGACAAAAGACTATTTTCATTCATGTATATGCACACAAGACATGAGCAATCAAATTGACTCGAACCAACAACCATTTCAACCTAAAAATCGCGTCCAAAAACTGACCCAATGCAGCCCATTTCCAAAGTTTTATGTTCAGTTTTGCGTTCGTCCTGTGAAGAAATTTTAAGCACGAAAATGATAATATTCATCCAAACAAATTACCCAACATAATTACCCACTTCACCAAGAATCCAAAGGTACCAACTTTTCTCAAAATGGATAAGTAAAACTCGAATAAAAACCGTCTCAAAGAACACCACATGAACTCGGTCAAGAAGAAAATTTTGTTTTATAAAAAGTAAGAACACATGTAAATACATACAAATTTCAACATAATGTCGAGTAATCCCATCAACGTTACCTTATTTGCTCTACAGTGAACACGGTTCCGACTCAAAACTACTCCGGTTTGTCTAAGCTTGCACCTAAACACGAAAATGAACGGAATTAGCGACAATTTCGAGCCTTAAGATAGATGGCAGCCACGAAATTGGAGGAAAGATGGAACCTTTCTTACCTAGAGAGATGAAGGAGGGAGTAAGGAGGAGAATGGTACAAAAATTATCGAATTTAGTCGAGAAATGGGGACGGGATCTGCGTTGAAGACGGGCCGAAAAATGAATGGTGATGGAGCTTACATTTGGTTGTTTGTTGTTCTGTTGATAGATTGAAAAAGAATTGGGAAAAATGGAAGGGGAAGTGATGGGGTGGGACAAGGTACAACTCCAACAATAATAATAATAATAATAATAATAATAATAATAATAATAATAATAATAATAATAATAATAATAATAATAATAATAATAATAATAATAATAATAATAATAATAATAATAATAATAATAATAATAATAATAATAATAATAATAATAATAATAATAATAATAATAATAATAATAATAATAATAATAATAATAATAATAATAATAATAATAATAATAATAATAATAATAATAATAATAATAATAATAATAATAATAATAATAATAATAATAATAATAATAATAATAATAATAATAATAATAATAATAATAATAATAATAATAATAATAATAATAATAATAATAATAATAATAATAATAATAATAATAATAATAATAATAATAATAATAATAATAATAATAATAATAATAATAATAATAATAATAATAATAATAATAATAATAATAATAATAATAATAATAATAATAATAATAATAATAATAATAATAATAATAATAATAATAATAATAATAATAATAATAATAATAATAATAATAATAATAATAATAATAATAATAATAATAATAATAATAATAATAATAATAATAATAATAATAATAATAATAATAATAATAATAATAATAATAATAATAATAATAATAATAATAATAATAATAATAATAATAATAATAAGTTAGAGATAAGGTGAGTGAGTAAGTGTAGTAGGGATCGGATTGGTCCGAATAAATTAGCCTTATATATAAAAATGTGACGGTCTTATGCTAGACGGGAAAAAGTCTCAAATCTATATCAACTTAAGACGGAAAACTATTATTACTACTGTCACTATTATTATCCGACCAAAAATATATATACATATAATTCTTGTATAAATTATGCCTTAAGAATATAATTTAATAATACGTATTTTTATATAAATGAGCTTTTATATATTACTTTTATAGAAATCGTGTTTGAAATAAAATTAATAAAATTGAATAATTTAAAAATATAAAATAAAGTAATCAAACGGTTTAATAAATTTTAAATGTCAAATTGGGAAATTCGCGGGTGTTACAATCACCCCACCTTTTAAAAAGTTTCGTCCTCGAAACTTGAGAATAGAAATAAAAGGCTATATAAAATAAAACTGAAATTTTGGAATCGATAACCAAAATATTTAAAAGGTTGCTTATCGTAAGAATTAAGTTTCTTCCAAAAGTTTCAAATAAAATTTTCCGAGAGAACCAGATTCTCATCAAAGGAACGGAAGTGCTCTCGTTGAGCATTCAAGAACATCACATTCCAAATCAAAGATAAGGTCAAAAGCAAATCATTTGTATAAATCGAAAATCAAAATACTTTCAAAAATAATAATGAAGAGTTTTCAAAAGTATAAGTCTCATTCATGGAACGAAATTGCTCTTGTTTTGCACACAAGGGCTCTAACCTTCTAAGTTAAAGACAAATTCAAAACAAAAATCATTCGTCGACAAGCGTAGGGCAAGTTATTAGACGCCTTTAATAACGAGTCCTAACATCCCATCAACGCTAAAACCAAAAGAAAAAGGTAATCCACTCAATTTTTCTTTTGTAAAAGCCAATATAAAAATAAAAGTTTCACTTTTAGACTAAAAAAAAAGAACGTGAAAATGTAACATCAAACTTTGACAAATAAATCATAAATAGATCAAAGTTAGTTAGAATTTAAGCAAAATTAAAAGCAACCGGGTATAGAAATCAAAATCATGATAAAGAAGTCTATACTCAATGAACAAATAGGGAGCTAAATCAAATTTTTATTTTCAAACCCTTAAAATAGGCAAAGTTTTGTAAAAGTAACATAAAGTTTTAACCACGAACCAAAAACGGTAGCTTGAAAAGTTTAGAAGCTGTAAGATGTGAAAAGTAACTTAGACATCATAAATACAAAGCACGTTAAAAGAGGATCCAAACTTAACTAACAAAAGAACTAGGATGAACTCCCTAGGGGTAAGAGTCGAGGTAAGGCCACCAAGGAAATCAAAGATCGAGTTTTATAGGTTACCAGCATCAAATTTAAAGGAGGAGCATGATGAAGCGAGGAAGAGAGGTATGAACGGTAACGCTTATGGTCGAAGAAGAAGGGAAATTATACAACAAGGAAACGCCAGGTACTCGAATCTCAAGACTACATCACCCTAAACGATTCCAAAAACTTTCTAATAAACTAAATCTCACAACCACATAACCTCCAAGGATCTCCTCAAGAATAACTTACGCTACTTTACATCTAAGCTACTCCATGAAACAAAGTACTTCACCACACATGTAATTCAACAATTCCCAATCATTAAACATCCACACGATTTCCACAAAACATGACCAAAACTACTAATAAGGCTATACTCCTACTCAACAAACGTCAAAAAGTAACACCAATCTAAGTATGGCTATCAAAATCCTAAAGGTATCTCTTTCCAAACTCAAATCACGAACCTTACTCCATGTTTACTCCTAAGGTAATAACGCTCAATCTACTAAACTTTTAAACCCCAAACATAAATAACAAGGTCATGTTCTATAACTTTAGTAACATAGGCAACTCATTTTTAACACACAGAATCCACCAATCAATTATACTCGTTTTATCAAGGAACTAGGTACAAGAATCACCAAGTATGTCTCATTATACTACCTCAGTGTTCTTAACATCACAACCTCTCAAAACTAGGGTAATGGGTCAACCACAAATAAACTCTACAAAGCCAAATTATCTAACCAAGATTGACATCCCACGAAAGAAAGAGAACTATCTACAAGGCGTCAAGGGAGAGGATAAGCAAGGAGCAGAGGACAAGTTAGGAGGGTACAAGAGTAGCTTGCGAAGTAAAACAAAAGAGAGTTTAGAAGAAGGATAGGCACCAAGAGGTAAAGGATAAGGCAAGGAACACAAAGGAGGAATATCTTCGAGGAAGAAGAAGCATTCTTCAAAGGTTGAACAAACCTTCGATTTAAAAGCACTAGGCACCAAGTCTTGATCTCCACATAGGTAAGTTCGCGGTCATTGATCAAAGGGCACAACAATTATTAAATGACAATGAACAAACATGTTAGAACCTAACAAAGAGCAAACACACTACAGAGTACCACCTTTGGTCCTTAAGTCTACCCATCTCTCATTCATTATTCAAGGTCAAGTTCAAGTTTAAATTTGGGGTACACGTGTGTGCGTCAGGAGCAACAAAGGCTCTGATACCAACTGTGAACCCCCGCTATAACGCGGAAAAAATTAAATTATAAAATGAAGCGGAAATTAGGAAAATTTTGAAACTTTTAAAGTTTAAAGCACGGGTTCATGAAAACCTACAACATAAATAGAAAATGCGGAAATAAAGATTTAAATTATACAAACGTGATAGTCAAGGTGAGGGAAAATATATCCCTCGAATGACAAATGATAAAAGGTGAGTCTAAGCAATTCTACTAAACCGACTAATAGTCCAAGGTGCTCGCTAGCTCACACGTCTAAACCCCACAAATGCATCTTCACAAACCTGTCATTCATGTAAACATGAAAGCCACAGTCAGTGGGGAGTAACTCGGGGTTCTCCCGCCACATTATGTTAAAATAAACATAACAAGGAACTCAGTTAAGCAAGGCGTAGAAAATAATTGTAAACAATGTGAATAAATAAATGCAATGGAATAAAACTTGCCAATTGAATAAAAGTAATTAAAGTGACTAAAATTAGCATAACATAAATTCATCCAATTATGGGAGACATTTTAATAAAAGAAGATGAGTAACCGTTAAATAATTATAGACCCGCATCCCAAGTAAAAATGACATATGCAACCATCCATAATGCAAGACATTTACCACTCTTAGACTATAATTTCCCCGGGTAGGACTACGATGGTCCAAGTCTAAATCTGCAGATTCTCGGGTGTACATCCCGATTCGACGTGCGCCAGCACAGCACGCACCCAAGACTCGAGTACTAAGGAGACCGAGTACCCCAATCGCCAGAACAGCACGAAAGTGGCGGAAAGACTAAGATAAGACTCAATTGCCAGAACAACACAAGTGGCCAAAGCCGTACTTGCCAGAACAGCACAAGTAGGCTAAACCCTTACTTGCCAGAACAACACAAGTAGGGCGTAAATATAAGTCAAGCAAGAAGGTAGAGCATTATGACATTCTCACAAGAATACGACTCGATTCAATTAATCATGTGGAATAAATCACTCGTATTTGAATTACGATAAATAAATGAGAATAAAAGAATTAAAGCTCATATTATAAATAAATGAAGACATTTCATATAATAATGACATGAATAAATAATAAGTTCCACATTTCTAATTCATGTGAGAAAAATATAAATAAACGGCAAATAACGAATTTAAGGTACATAAAACATGTGACGGAAATTCAATTTAATTAAACCCGAACAAAAAATATTTCACGGATAAAAATTAACCCAACCGAGGCTACGACCTTGCCGTGACCATCCCCGCCCGACCACGGCCTGGCCACCCGTCTTGCCCAGCCACGGCATGCACAGATTGGCGTAGCTCTGCACAACACGGCAACAACGACCCAAAGAAAGAAAATGCGACAACGATCTTGACCAAACGAGAGAAGGAATACGCACCATGCACAACTCGACAGAATGCGGACAAGTTACTAGTCTAATACGTACAATAATCTTTGAAAGACAAGATACACTGAGAGGAATACACTAGAGAAATAACCTAAATGCTTAAAATAGACAGGTTCAAAGACAGACTAGAAATGTCTCTGTCAAATGTCAATGCTCTAAATTCCAAATATAACACATAGCAATTGTATTGAAATTGAAATAGAAATAGTAGGTTTCTGAGAGCTAAGCTTTTCTTTTTACTTATGCAATCAATGATGAAAGAAAGAGGAATGGTTCAAACTGGCCAAAAGCATAACATATATAGGGCATCGACGCAAACAATATAAGCAGCTAGGAATCCAGACTTATGTGAATGATTGGATTTGCTCAGTTTCATTACCAAACTTATCCAAATGCAGGTCTGATGACACTGCCCGACAAAAGCCATTTTCACGGTTAAAGAAGCTCATTTATGACCGTCTTCGATCAGACGAAATTTTAAGCATGAAAAGAATGGAATTTCTTACATACAACCAACCCATTACATACATGGATATTTACATGAGACGAAAATTAAATAATTGGCTTAAATCATCTATGAAATCGACTCAAAAACAGTCCCAAGAAAATCACCCATCATCAACTTGTTTATACTTGGTTTTTCTAACAATTCATGGGCCATCTTAAGACAAGTTTTTAAGCATGCTACAAGGCGGAATTCATCCAGAAAAAAGACTATTTTCATTCATGTATATGCACACAAGACATGAGCAAACAAATTGACTCGAACCAACAACCATTTCAACCTAAATATCGCGTCCAAAAACTGACCCAATGCAGCCCATTTCCAAAGTTTTATGTTTAGTTTTGCGTCCGTCCTGAGAAGAAATTTTAAGCACGAAAATGATAATATTCATCCAAACAAATTACCCAACATAATTACCCACTTCACCAAGAATCCAAAGTTACCAACTTTTCTCAAAATGGATAAGTAAAACTCGAATAAAAACCGTCTCAAAGAACACCACATGAACTCGGTCAAGAAGAAAATTTTGTTTTATAAAAAGTAAGAACACATGTAAATACATACAAATTTCAACATAATGTCGAGTAATCCCATCACCGTTACCTTATTTGCTCTACAGTGAACACGGTTCCGACTCAAAACTACTCCGGTTTGTCTAAGCTTGCACCTAAACACGAAAATGAACGGAATTAGCGACAATTTCGAGCCTTAAGATAGATGGCAGCCACGAAATTGGAGGAAAGATGGAACCTTTCTTACCTAGAGAGATGAAGGAGGGAGTAAGGAGGAGAATGGTACAAAAATTATCGAATTTAGTCGAGAAATGGGGACGGGATCTGCGTTGAAGACGGGCTGAAAAATGAATGGTGATGGAGCTTCTGTTGGTTGTTTGTTATTGCTGATAGATTGAAAAAGAATTGGGAAAAATGGAATGGGGAAGTGACGGGGGTGGGACAAGGTACAACTCCAACAATAATAATAATAATAATAATAATAATAATAATAATAATAATAATAATAATAATAATAATAATAATAATAATAATAATAATAATAATAATAATAATAATAATAATAATAATAATAATAATAATAATAATAATAATAATAATAATAATAATAATAATAATAATAATAATAATAATAATAATAATAATAATAATAATAATAATAATAATAATAATAATAATAATAATAAGTTAGAGATAAGGTGAGTGAGTAGGTGTAGTAGGGATCGGATTGGTCCTAATAAATTAGCCTTATATATAAAAATGTGACGGTCTTATGCTAGACGGGAAAAAGTCTCAAATCTATATCAACTTAAGACGGAAAACTATTATTACTACTGTCACTATTATTATCCGACCAAAAATATATATACATATAATTTTTGTATAAATTATGCCTTAAGAATATAATTTAATAATACGTATTTTTATATAAATGAGCTTTTATATATTACTTTTATAGAAATCGTGTTTGAAATAAAATTAATTAAATTGAATAATTTAAAAATATAAAATAAAGTAACCAAACGGTTTAATAAATTTTAAATGTCAAATTGGGAAATTCGCGGGTGTTACATCCATGACCAGATTCGAAATATAACTCATATTAACCTATTTACCTATTTAAATACGATTTTAAATTAAAAAATCCATATTTCGAGCAACACAACTCATTTTATCATGAAAATTTACAGGCCATCAGTAGATAATATATGTGAAAACATGTCCCAAAACCACTGAAAAATTCGAAGTTTAGCTAATTTTCGTCCAAAAATGACATTTTTATCATAAAAATCACATTTTAATACCAATATTATATAAAATGAACAATAAAATCCATAAATAAACCAAAATGTCCTAAAAATCACTTAGGACCAGAAACGTTTAACATGCAAAGTTATTTTAAGGTTTATCTTCATAAAACCAAATTAATTAGTTTTGTATGTTAATCATATAACTCGGAAAAACTATAAACCGATTTGCATGCAAACAACCTAAGGCTCATGATACCGCTTGTTAGAAATCATTAATCTCATTAATTTACATATTCATATATGTGATTATTTATTTAGTCATAAAATAAATATTAGATCTTATGCATGCAAACTAAAACAAGATAAGAGAAGTAATCATCAATCTTACTATGTGATTTCGGCTTAATGGGCACCAACAAATCCACCTATTTGTTAGTTCTTGAGTTTTCCTTAAAATGGATGAACAAGGTTCAAATTAGAACCTCTCCCAAAAGCATATACCCAAAGAAATCTCTTAATAACCAATATTATTATGATCTAGTAACAATATTAGTCTTACTTAGAAATGACACAAAGTATTAATTTGTTCTCTTGTTATTTCGGCCAAGAGAGGATAGATTTGTTTGTTTTTATTTCTCTAAGTTTTCACAAAAATGGTAGAGAGAATATATTTTTCTTACACTAGAAAAATTAGTTGAAGTTGTGAATGAAAAATGATAGAGGAAAAACCCTCTATCTTTGCTCTAGAAAACCGGTGGGAGGAAGAACAAGGGAAGCCAATGCATGGCCTTGTTCTTCTCAAGGTGAGACTAGGCATGTAAGGCTAGTCATTTAGGTTAATCATCATGTTTTCCACTTACCATAATCAAAACACAATATTAACCTTATTCCCTCCAATATTTCGGTACACTTATCATTAAATGGAAGGTCCATTTTATTTTGTCATATGTCAATTGTGACATATGTGACATGTTACTTGACATGTGAAATTGTAATGTATTTTTAACATATTAAAAATCAACATACTCATAAAATACGTCTTGTATTTATAATAAATTATTCATTCAATTTCAATTATTTCGTAAACAATAATTTTATCTAAGTAATAAAACAATTCGATTACTTAGACCGTATCTCATTTAATCAAATTACAATAAGACACGTTAACTTTACTCACAAAATCATCCGTCAATTTTAAGCAATTTAATTAGCTCGTATCGGCATACGATTAATTAAATAATCAATTAAGAGTATTTCCCTATAAGTATGACCTAAGGGGATGAACTGATCACCACCGTCGCACAACAGTAATGTCAAACTCTAGTCAGCCAATCATTACCGATATGTGTGGACCAGTTGACTGTAAAATATTACATCCCACATGTATTCTTAGAATGAGATTTAAACATGTGATCATCATGATCAACAGTTGTGATCGCATTATTGTCGGAGGACACATATTCCAACAGTTATAACAACGGCTACAATAGAAAAAACCGTTGTTATAACTAAAGACAACGGGTTTTTTTTAAATAACCGTTGTTATTGATTTTAAAAATAAATAAATTATATATTACTAGATGCATGCATTATTACTGCCCCTTCTGCTTCTGATGCATGCATTATTACTGCCAAATCCCTGCATATGAAAGGACATAATATATGGAATGAGAAGGGTTATAAGATTTGAAGCAGGATATGGCACAACTTCCTAAACATATTAATTAAAAAAACAACTCAAACGACACATTAATAATTATAAATTCATTCCACTATCTCAATAACCAATCCATTATATCACTGTCTCCACCCTTAAACTCCAAACCCTATATCTTTAAAACCTAATAAACTCCAAACTTCCTTCAACAATGAATGATAACATTGGTTTTACATGCATTATGATCGAGTACAACAAAAGTTTCATACGCCGCTTGCTGGAAATCGAGAGGAAGTACAGGCTCTTCCTTGAGGATGCTCGGATCACACTCAAGGACGCCAAAAAAATGGCTTGTTTGAGCCGCAGATAATGCAGCTATATGACGATATTGCATCTGCGGAACGAAACCTCGAAATAGCAAAGGAGAAGATGATGAATATCATAGAAGAGAATGCATCCATATATGAACATGTAAGAATTGTATTTTTAGCAATGAAATAAGTTTATGTATATATATCAATTAATTAAGCTTATGCATTCCTCTCCATCATCTTCTTTGTTTTATTTTATTTAATTTATTTTACTAATAAATGCAGAAAAACTAATTAAGCGAATAACAATTAGAGAAAGAACAATGATCGAGAAAAACACATGCAAATAAAATAATTAGAGAAAGAACAATAATGACGGAGATGACAAAACCTAAAACCATAAAGCGATAGATATTTACCTGATAATTAGAGAGAGAAAGAGACGATGACAACAACAGTGACGGAGATGATAAAGCGACGATGAGAAAGGGACGATGAGAAAGAGTGTGATTGTGTGTTTGTGTTTGTGTTTGCTGTGTTTGTGTTTGTGGCTGTGGCGGTAGCTGATCTGTGTTTGTGTGGTATATGTTGTGGTATTTTCTTGAAAGTATTGACAACGGTTATTACACATATAATCGTTGTCATTTGATAATATATTAACCACGGTTCCTTAGAAAACCGTTGTTAAAAAGTATTAACAACGGGTTTTAATATAACCGTTGTAATTACTTTTCACTAATTTTGTGCCAAATTATTAACAACGGTTATAATGTATTACAGAGTAAACTGTTGTTATTAGTTTTTATATTAACAACGGTTGTGCAAGTTTGATCCGTTGTTAAAACCAATAACAACGGTTAACAACACATAACCATTGTAATTAAGTTTAGTAAAATTCGCGCCATCCATTCTACAACGTATTATGGTGATTTTCGTGAATAAGCGTTGTTAAAGGGCCGTTGTGGTTGCCTGGATTTGTAGTAGTGATTCATCCCTTTTGCAGTTAGTCGTTTTAAATTTCATTGTTTGCTGAATTCACCTTTCTTATTATTTAATTTCACCATTTTTAATTTCAATGTTTCAATCAGAGTTAAAGCTAACATAAGGGTCCAAACTTTTCATTTTTTTTTTCCAAATAAGGGTTTGAACTTTTATACTTTTCAGTTAAGGATCTCCACCCATATTTCTGTTAACTTCACGTTAGTTGTTTATAACTTCACCTAAATTAATTACTTTGTAATTGATATCTTCTTATTTAAAAGAGATGACTAACTAATAAGGATTTATTCGTATTCCCTTTGAAAGCTTATTTTTTCTTCTTGTCATTCACCTCTTCAAGTGAAGGAACTGTAGAAAGCTCACTTGACAAGTGACGGCGGCAACGGAAACGATCAGTTTTTACATTATTGAAGTGGGTCACCACATAGCTGTAAGTTTCCGGGCCAGGTTCGGGTCTGGTCAATTCAGTTCGAGTCGATTTCGGGTTAGTTAGCTTCGGTTCGGTCGAGCCTGGTTATTTCAGGTTCCAATCATTTTCGGCTCAACTATTATCAATGGTTTCATGGATAACAATCAGTTTGAAACAGTAAATATCCAGGCCGGGTTATATTCAGTCGGGTCAATTCGGGTTTTGGGTCTTGAGTTTGAGTGTCGGGTCGGGTACAAGTCGGATTATTCAGGTCGGTCATTCTGATCGGGTCCATTTTGACAAGTCTAGTTGTTACTTGTTAGAGACATTAAACTCGAATAAGTGATACGAATAACGAACAATAAGTTATATGCAGTATGAAAATGTTTTTTTTTTTTAATTCAATCTCGTGAAAATTATAACATACTCCTTACAATTCTAAATAAGGGCCCCCCTTTCCTTATTTATCTATTCACAATAATGTCTCTTTTCCTTATTTGGTAAACTTTTATACTTATTTTAATCAACTCAACCCACAACAATACCCCACCTCACCCCACAACAATACTTATTTTAATCACCTCACTCCAAAACAATACTTATTTTAATCACCCCTCCCACAATAATACCCCACAATACCTTCCCTCTCTCCAATTACCTCACCCTACTATAATACTTTAGCTTATTTAATTCGGGTTTCCTTAATTCGCGTGCCACCCTTGAATATGGACAATTATCTGGAATAGGAGAGAGTAATTAACGATATTTGACTATATCCTACAATAGAAGTAGCAAATAAACTTGAAGTTAACGGAAATGTGGATGAAAATGTGAATGGGGACCCTTAACTAGAATTTTTACAAGTTCAGACCCTTAACTAGAAACAAATGGAAAGTTTAGACCTTTATCTTCGGCTTAACTCGTTTCAGCCATATTGTTTATTAGATTGCATTTTTGTCTTATTGTTTTATTATTAAAACTTTTTGATTTCCTAAAGAAAAGATAGAGTAATTACCTGATGTAACACCCGCAATTTTTCTAATCTCGCATATTTAATTTTTGTTTATAAGATTTAAATTTTAATACTTATATTTATCAGTTTTGTACAAATCATTAATTAATGTCGTTTTAAATCTTATTTCAGTCTGATTTCTTCTCGGACCAACTTTTTATTTAAATCACATTTTTTTTTGTAAGCAAAAATGGAAAATCGACTTTTGCGTCATTGATATACGGACTGTGTTTTTATTTAATAGACAAGTTGGTTATTTAACTATATTTATCATTTTTATTCTTTTATTTGAAATCCTTAGTATAATTATTATTATTCTACCATTGTTTATTTTACAACAAAATGGATAAGATATTTTGGTTGTTATCATTTTATTTGGTTGGTTTATTGTTAGGCAAATAAGTAGATTTTATACTCTCTTTTCTTATTTCATATCCTCCTAAACACTCTTTATTTTGTCTACATATATTCTTATTCCTTTTTTTTCGAAAAAAAAAAAAAAATCAAACCCTACTGTGAACAACATACGGTTTTTTTGAAACAAACATTTACGTACGTGCTTGGTTACCAGCTTCTTTATTTCCGTATTCTACGTACGTGCTTGCCTTCTTAATTCTTTATTAAGATCGATCTTCCTTCATAATCCGTTCGTCCTATTCTAAGGGTAATTATTGCCCTTAATCGTTGTCATATATTTAGTTCTGGTTTTTATTTAAGGCAAAAGTTAAAAGGCACCCCTGTGGCGTTTGTTTAGAATCAAAGTCTCAGACAAACTCATCCCATTATTTACCAATGTGCGGATGTGCCCCTAGCCCCCTATACATGTTCCTATCCCTTTTTCAATTAACTGGATACCATAATATACGGTCTTCTTGTTCCCTTTTTTTTTCTTAACCATTCCTATATCTCTAAGATTGTTAATTGGTTCCAAGATCAATCAATTTCTTGAAATGAATTCTACCAATTCTGAGTTTGTCCAACGTCAACTTCGGGTCTCCGTCAATTGGCCGACTTTTCGATTAGCAACCATCGTAGCTGCGTTGGGTCTCACCATATGAGCAACACAGACAAATACCACATCATCAACAAAAATAGCAAGCCGGAAAAGAAGTTTAGAGTTGGGGTTTCTCCGTTAAAAACGGCGCCGGAAAACCCGAACCCGAAACCCTTTTTCTGGTTGCTTTTCAATAAATTTTTCTTGTAAATAAATTTGGGTCTTGGGTTTAATCTTTTCCCGATTGGGTGTCTAACGATTAGCAGCATCGCCGGAATTATGTCGCCGCCGTGATGGTAAGGAGTAGAGATAACTTACTAAGGTGTGATAATAAGGTTAGGTGATTAATCGAAGGAAATGTTGGTATTTTTAGATGGGTTAGGAAATTTCCGTATATTTAGGATACTTGTCTTCATAGTACTTATGGTTAACAAGCGCCCCCGGGGCGTTCGTTATCAGCTTCCTTTATTTAATTAGTATATGATTTAATCATATATGAATGTTTGTTTTTGGAGGATATCGTCAAGATCCGTACGAGAAGGAGTATTTCATCGATTTGGAACACGAATAAGAGGTAACTCTTAAGGGCATGACTCGGCATTTCATTAGTTATTTCAATAAGAGGTAACTCTTAAGGGCATGACTCGGCATTTCATTAGTTATTGTTGAGTAGTTGCTTGTTTTTGATCATTATCGTTGTTTTAATCAAACTATGATATTTAATTTATATATTTCGAATCTTTGTTCTCATGGCACGAAATTTTCCGATATTTCATTATATATCAAAATATATTTTACTTATGAATTTATCATATTTAGTATTGCTATTATTAGATTTAATGTTGTTGTTGTTATAATCGCAATATACCGATTTCTAGGGTTTTAAATTACTAATCATGGTATAATTTCGTCTTTATGATTTTATTCTGGTCCTATCGAAAATTTTAAGACTTAAGATCATAAAAGTTTCGATCTTTTAATCATATTACTAATTATTATGATTTATACAATGTTTCTGCGGTTTTGATGTTTATTAGGTATTAATTTGTTTTTGATTTTTCTAACTTACGAAACCTATTTTATTAGCTCTGATAATGCATATTATGGAATGATATAAATTTTGTTAAAAATTAGGGTCGAATTATATTTTTAATAAATAAAATACAGTTATGGCTGTTTTCGGAATACAATTTTAATAAATAGTATTTACGATTTTTAGTTGATGGGAAAATTTATTTTGGTGTTTCTGCTTAATTTCAGAATGTTACAAATTTTCTTGGGTACGGTTCTGGTCAGAAACTATTTTTAATAATTGAAAGGGTGTTTTGCGGTTTTTACGATAATCTGCTTTTTAATTCGGTTCATATATCAAATGAGCATATCTTTTTACGAAATTTTACATGCTGGTCATAGATTTTATTAACAGTACCCACGTTAAATTTCATGAGTATCGAAGTTAAACTTGATTTTATAAAAATAAAACACTGTTTTGGTTAAACCGAGTAAATAATGGTTTTGAAGTTAATTTATGGAGAAGGGTATTATGGTCATTTTTCATATGATTCCAGAATGTGTTAAGAGTCTGTTTTATAAGAAGTATTTGACTAAAATTATTTTATCATTTTAAATAATGGATTACCATTTCAATTGGACTACCCAATTTGGTAATAAGATAATGACTTTTATTTTCTAACTTTTTAAATGACATTGTTTATAACATTATACATTACTATTTTCATAATATTTCTATTTTGAGAAGGTATTTACTCTAAGTAGGATTCTATTTATAGAAAGTTACTATTTTTAGAAATTGCCTTCTTGGAAGGTTTTCCTTTTAAAGG
The DNA here is from genome assembly GCF_048544455.1 of Silene latifolia. Classification (NCBI taxonomy): domain Eukaryota; kingdom Viridiplantae; phylum Streptophyta; class Magnoliopsida; order Caryophyllales; family Caryophyllaceae; genus Silene; species Silene latifolia. The sequence goes on along the minus strand of NW_027413195.1, from coordinate 12,411 downwards.
ATTTGAATAATACACTTTTGAAGTGGTTTTGAATACTTATGGAACAGTTAGGTGTAAGGTTTAGAATAATAAACTCAGGATATGCTTAGTTTTGCCATTAGCTATAGAACTGATGATTGTCATCGGTGGTCGTCCGGGAGTGTTGCACCCCGGGAGTTATGTACATACACTTAGACTAGGGCCTCGCACTGCGGAGTAAGAACGCCGCCCTATTATGGTTGTGGAACCGCAGTACTTTACCATAGTCCGGGTAAAAATCTATACTAAGACACAAAGCTGGTTTTTCATAAGGAGTATTTGATATTGTATCTTATACTTTAATGTTTTTGGATTTGATTTTGATTTTCAATTGTTCAAATGCTTATTTATGTTTTTAACATTTTATAATGTATTGAGGTTTCATATTTCAAGTAATTGTGGTTTTAGCATTTGTTTGGCTTTAACTTGATGAAATGTGGCTGGGAGAACGCTTGAGTTACTCCCCACTGATTGTGGCTGTTATGTATATAACATGACAGGTATTTGCTTTGCTGGGATTCGAGGAGTGAGCTAGTGAGTAATTGATCCTACTCTTTTATTTTCGTTTCTTTTGGATTGTTGAACCATGTTTTTGAAGGTTTTGATTTTTAGCCCTTTTTAGCAAAAGTGGCAATTGTATCGACTACCTTTTTGGGAATGTTTCCCGTGGATTATATTTATTTTAATTTGAGTTTTGTTTTTTTAGTTTTATCATTGTGTATTTAATCCCATTCGACAGTGTTTCTGCCACTGTTTTGCACTAGATTTTGTAGGGGATTACAGTAGGTATCAGAGCATACTGCTCCCGACACTCACACTTTTATCTCTAGGTAAAAACACTAAAAAATGACTTGACAAGTTAAAAATATATTAGTGAGATGTGGGTAGAAACAAATAAGGACTTGTTTGCTAGCTTATGTGATTGTGTAACTCAATGACTAGCATTGAATTTATGTCTTGTTTCCCCGACGAAGAAGATGAAAGAACGAGAACTTGGTGCTGCAAGGAAGATATAATGGTGGTTTCGAGCCCCTATTCAGTTTTGCTTAAGCCATGGACAAGATGCCCAAGAATAGACTCAAGTTTCGTTGGTGCAAGAGACCAAGAGATGATTACACCGTGGATCTTTCGATGGAGCGACACAAGATTGGTATTTTTATTTCACTACAAGAAGATAGAGTGATCTAGTGAGCCCTCTTGGAACTCTACTCTAGAAGCCTGAAGATTCCTTCTTTGATGTCATATCGTGTTAGTCTGCGATTAAGGTTCCTCTTCCTTCACTCTAACAAATCTTCATCTCCTATTGTAGTGAATGAATCAATTGTTCACGATTCTTCCTCTTTTGCTATTTAATTATTCTCTTGAGATTCATTTGTTATACTGACCCTTTCTTGGTGAACTGTGATGGAAGATAAGTGCGTTTGAGGTTTAGTGGAGCCTTGTTACTTATGGTTTGTGGTTAGTAAGTTTTGCCTCTAATGTTTATCTTGTAAGAACTTTTACTTATGGATTAGCTTGAATGGCGACTAGTAGTTAATGGAGTTAGGATTTTGGCGTAGATGTTGGCTTTGAAGTATAGGAACTTACATATTTTGGTCTAGATGTGATTAAGGTTTTTATAGTGACCATGTATCATTATTGGTTGACCTAGATTAATCTCAGTTTCGATTCTGATGTATTTAGATCGTTGCGTTCTGATGTAAGGTTGTAGCCTTTGAACTTTGGTGGTGTGACATATCTTTACTTGAGTTGATCGATTAGTGTTGAAGAATCTATCACACCCGAAATACTCGAGAGAGAGAAGGGGGGGGGGGGGAGGGGTGAATTGAGTATTTAAAAACTTATGCCCACTTTTTATTTTATAGCAATGTAATTAATTATTTAAAGATTATTGATTAAACTTTAACTAATTAACTAAATGATTATGAACGTAATGAAAGGAACAAAACGAAAACTGTAAAGACACACGGTTTTCAAGTGGTTCAGCTTCACATGTCGAAGCCTACGTCCACTATTCTCGATTAATAATTTTAGTACCTTTCTTTCGGTTTTGACTATCTTAAGTTGCTAAGAAAGTACTTGATGTTCTTCTAGGTGTTCACACAATTGAACGAGTAAGAAACAATATGAAGCACTATTATCCAATAACGTTACTTAAAATGTAATTGCAATAAAGAACAACACGACTTTTCAAAACAATTTTCGATTGCAAAATAATGATAAACTTAATTTGTTTGCAAGGATATTTTAAGACTCAAAGTTGAAAAGTAATTTGAAAGAATGAATAAGTGCTTGTATTTATAGTAGAAAGGAGATCTAGGTTTAGGAAGAAAACCCTAGATGTCGTGTGTGTGTCGTGAGAGGCAAGAAAGAGATTAGGTCAAATCTTCCTTAATCTTGGAAAGTAAGAAGGAATAAAAATAATATAAGGAGATAAGAAATATCTAACAAATATTATTTTGATCTACTTTAGTTCTTATCCAAGTAAGAAAAATATCTTAATCTATTTATTTATTCTAATAATATCTTACCAAAAGATATGGAATAAATATAAAGAGATAAAATATTTTTAACAAATATTTTATCTAAGATCTTTACCTAAACCCTAGATCACGTGTAGATTAGGAAAGGAATAAGATCTATCTTTTTCCTATTTTAATCCAATACTATTTTAGATAAAAGATACAAAATAAATATAAGGAGATAAAATATCCCTAACAAATATTTATTTAAGATCTTTACCATAAAACCCAAGATAATATATAAATCACGTGTGAATTATATAGTAAGTAGGAGATCTAATTTTAACCTAATAATATCTTTATATAATGGAAAAGAATAAATCAAATAAAATATGAAGATAAAATATCTTAACCAAATATTATTACTAAGATTTATTCCAAACCCTAACTTGCACAAAGAGTATTCGAATAAGGAGGAAAAAAAAGCTCATAGGCCGGCCACCCAAACCAAAACCCTAGCTAAGATATTAGGTTAGATAATTAGGGTTTAGATATGAATTAAAGGAAAACCCTAGATAGCATGACAACTCATAAATTGTTTTACTAATCAATAGGATAATCTCAAACTCATTTGATCTAATCATGTCCCAAATCTCACTCTACTACAAACATACTTTTCTTTAAAGATTTTATTATTTAAGCTTTGAAAAATATATTTTAAAAACATTAAAATCGTGTTCTTTATATTGCAGCTCAAAGTTATAGTAGAATCACCTATAACTTTGAGTTCAACTAGTAAAGTTATAACTAAAACAGCTATAACATTATTTGTCAAGAATCTAAAATTACCATTATCGAATGATGACCTATACTAGCTAATCTTCTTGGAGATCTTCAGTAGTAGAATCATCTCTTTATCTTGACCATAAGCTCTTTATCTTGAGCTTGTTAAAGACTTGATCTAGCCTTTTGCTTGAGTGATCATCATACTTGAAACTCATTACAGTTACTATGATGCTTTAAGAATCTTCAATGTTATAGCTCAAGCTGCTATAACATTACTTGAACAATGCTTCACAAATCTTCAATGTTATAGCTAAGGATGCTATAACATTACTTGCTAAACTTGTAACCTAAGTTAATCTAACAAAGACTAAACAAACGATTACGAGAAAGAGTATATATAATACGAAGCACACACTTGTCATTATCAAAACTTAATCATATATCTATATGGTCCAACAAATTCCTCCTTTTTGATGATGACAAGTCTCTTACGATTTGTGACTAAGTATAAGTTCCCCCTCAACATAATACTATAAAGTCATAGATAGTTGAACGCAAGAACAAGCCACTTATAAACAAAGTATAGCATCTAAGGACCTTAAGAGATTAAAGGTTCTGACAAGGAGCAAGCTTAGGCAAATACTTAAGTCACGATCATTTCTTCTCCCTCTTGACATCATCGAAAAGACGAAAACAGACATAAAACGACTAGAATAATATCAACCGAGGCAAGAAATATAAATTAATCAAAGCATATATTATAGCATAATAACGACTTCAACATAAGAAAGCTCTACATATAAAGTGTGTAATACAAACCAAGTTGAGTACAGATTTTGTAGGAGAGAAGGAAAATAGTCACTCACCTAACTACGACCTACAAAAGCATGCATGCAATCTAACATGATAGATATCTCTAGTAAACGTACATATACACTCCAACAAAGCGAGGTCCAAAACACATGCCGAGGACTTACAAAGTAATGTGAGATGAGGTAATTGGGTAAGAAGGGGCAAAATAATTTGGATATGTAGTGGTAAAAGCCAAGCTAGACCCGATCACAATCAAAAGTAGCCATATTCCACTTTCCAATCCAATATGAAAGATGATGCACCATGCCAAGTATGGCAAAACCTCACTTACATCAACAAGTACTTCTCCTCAAGTAATATGGAAATGATAAGAATAGGAGTAATAAGAGATTCTTGCTTTTCCATCATTTTATATCATATTCCTTTTTTTTCATTTTCATTTTTTTTTAAAATTTTTTTTCAGTCCATCTTTTTCTTCCTTCCTTCCAATATCCATCACAAAACCAACAAAATCGACCATAACAAGATTTCCAAACTTACCAACAAGACTAGCTTGACAAGGGTAGGCCATATGGAATGTAGTTGAATAAATAGGTCAAAACGAGGCAAATTTGGCTATTGTGAGGTTAGTAGGTAAAACTTAAAGGAAGGGTCGCCTCTTTACATGTGTCACCACCACAAACCGAGTGTATACAGGTAATAAGAGACAAATTTCATGCTTATGCAATTTGATGTTACATGCCATGTAAGGATTACTACTCACATCCTAAATAAAACCAATCATGAATGTCATTGGTTTATGAAACTCTAAACCTTAGAATGTATATGTGATGAACAAGAATTATGGTTTGTATACGACACAAAATATAACAGACTAGCAAACGGAATATTCTTATAAAATAATAAGATATTATATAAGAATGTACTTGCAGCAGAAAATACGAACACAGTCATACAATGTCGTCAAATCTAGTCAGTCATATGGGAAACAAAATATTTGTGACAAGTTTAGTTGCCACCAATTAAACCAATTTTCAACCGTAAAATCTCAAAACGTTCTCTAGCCAATGCTTTGGTAAAAATGTCAGCCCATTGTTTTTCTGTAGTACAAAATTCCAGTCTTATGTTGCCCTTATATACATGGTCACGTAGAAAATGGTATCTGATGTCTATATGCTTAGTTCGTGAGTGCTGTGCAGGGTTCTTAGATATAATTATAGCACTCGTGTTATCACATAAAATAGGTATACACCCAACATTAACACCGTAATCACATAACTGTTGCTTAAGCCATAAAAGTTGAGAACATACCAATCCAACAGCAATGTATTCGGCTTCAGCTGTAGATAACGCAACGGAATTTTGCTTCTTTGACCCCCACGTAATAATACACGGTCCAACAAACGTGGCTATGCCAGAAGTACTTTTTCTGTCAAGTGAACAACCTGCATAATCTGCATCTGAATACCCTATGAGATCGAAATTACACTCAAGAGGATACCACAGATATAATTTAGATGTACCGATTAAATACTTCAAGATTCTCTTAACTGCAATCATATGCGATTCTTTAGGGCACGATTGAAATCGAGCACATACGCATACACTAAACATAATATCAGGACGACTTACAGTTAAATATAGAAGTGAGCCAATCATACCTTGATAAGCCGTTTCATCGACACACTTACCGTTTTCATCCAAGGTCAACTTCTTATCCGTATCCATAGGAGTAGGTTTAGAATTAGAGTTTTTCATACCGAATTTCTTTATTAGCTCCTTGATGTATTTCTGTTGGTGTATCATAATCCCTTCAGGAGTTTGTTGAATCTGGAGTCCAAGGAAGAACTTGAGTTCTCCCATCATGCTCATCTCGAATTCTGAGGTCATTAATTCTGAAAAATACTTGCATAAACGATTATTAGTTGAACCAAAAATAATATCATCAACGTAAATTTGTACAACTAATAAATCGGAATTCTCAATTTTCAGAAATAGGGTTTATAAACAGATCCTCTTTTAAAACCACTTTCAAAAAGATATTTTGACAATCTGTCGTACCACGACCTCAGAGCTTTTTTCAAACCATACAAGGCTTTATCTAATTTGAAAACATGGTTTTGAAACTTGCTATCGAGAAATCCTGGAGGTTATTCGACGAAAACCTCCTCATTCAAATAACCGTTAAGAAATGCTGTCTTAACGTCCATTTGATAAAGTTTAATTCCTTTATGAGTAGCAAATGCTATTAATAGTCTAATAGCCTCAAGTCTGGCTACAGGAGCGAAGGTCTCATCATAGTCAATTCCTTCTTGTTGATTATACCCTTGTACAACCAATCTAGCTTTATTTCGTACAATGACTCCTGTATCGTCCAACTTATTTCTAAAAACCCATCTTGTACCAATAACCGTTCGGTCTTTAGGTCTTCGAACCAAATGTCACACTTTGTTCCGTTCGAACCGTTGAAGCTCTTCTTGCATAGAAATGATCCAATCTGGTTCGGCAAGTGCTTATTTGATATTAGTTGGCTCAATGGTTGAGAGAAAGGAGTAGAACGAACAAAAGTTGTTAAGTCTTCTATGAGTTCGAACACCCTCATTCAAATTTCCTAGGATGGTTTCCATTGGATGAGAGTCCTTATATCTCCATTTCTTAGAAAAAGGAGGCACATCTTCATCTGAACTAGTCTCACCTTCTTCGAATGATTGGGGTTCAAGCCTTGTTCCTCCTGAATCCAATCTTGGTGTTATAACAGAATCAGTTATAACATTGGACCTAGTTCGTTGATTTGGAGTTGAAGTTATAGCTTCATCAGTTATAACTTTATCCTCCAAGTGATTAGATTTAGAAGAGGTTTTAGTATCATCAACTAAACTCTCAGTTCTCTTTCCTTTATCATTCGAAGGGCTTCTTTGTTCATCATTTGTGCCCTCAATTTCTTTATCTTCCTCATCCAATTCTGGAAGATCATCCCTGGATAGTCGGAAATCAGGTTCGTTCAAATCTTCTTCCTCATCCTGTTCAGCTTTGTCAAACATATTATTCTCATCAAAAACAACATGAACACTTTCTTCGATGCATAAGGTTCTCTTATTGAAAACCTTATATGCTTTATTATGATTGGAATAACCGACAAACACCGCTTCTGTAACACCCTGGTTTATGAAGGGGCCTTTAGCAAGACATTCCCTAATAAACCGGACTGTTACCATCTCGGTTTCCCGAGGTAGTGAATAACAAATTAAACTCCAAGGCAAAATTATATAATTACTTTAACTTAATTATTACAAAACCTCTTTTACGTCAAATTACAAAGAACTAACATAAATAAAAGTGAAAGTCTTCTAGATGATGATCTAGCTACTAAGTCTTCTGATCCAGTGTCTCACGCCCACCAAGCTCCCGTTCTATCTCTTAAACCCACAAGTCTGCCGCCAATATTTGGGTCATCACGGTGTTCACGAATACACAGGGTCAACCACGAGGTTGAGTAGGGAAAACAATGAAACAACAAAAAATATGATATGCATGCTCCTCCGTCACCTCCATCTCCATCTCAACTCATATCTCATAACCCGAACGCCCAAACATACCGATCCCAGTAGACTATATATATCGACCGTAGCCGATCCGCACTCGCAATGAGGACACCAGGGCAAGTCCTGCAGAACCCGCCTGGGCCTTATCACAACATCATCATCACCACACCACATCACCACCACATCCTCCATCTCCAATGCATATGAATGCTCAAAAGAAATTAATGCACCACAATATATAAAATCACCTGAATGATAAATCATAAAATCATGCCTAAGTTACCCGACGATGTTGTGATATCATACTCAATACGATCAATTCAAATAATCACCTTCCGTATATGAAACATAACGTAAATCAATAACCATGAATTAAGTCAACACAATTCAACAACAATGATAATAGGTCAAGTGTATTTCCCTACCTCAGTACTGCAGTCAAATGGTCGGGTGTCCAGTAATATTTCACGACAATTCGTCCTCTGAAAGATAATTAAATGATAAACAATTACTTAACTATTCCCGTTCCCAAAATAGAAGTTACTAAAAATAGAATTTCCTAAAATGGACTTTCCCGATATAGTAGCTTTTCTATTAAACCCGTCTCTGATTAATTAATTATTATTAATTATTATTTTATCTTAAATAACTCGGAACTAAAACCAAAACGATAATTAAAGGATTAAACGAATTATGCGATTAAGAAAACCCGAATTAATTAATTTGAACAACTCAACAACCCGACTCAAAAACCCGACTTTAATTATTTAAATAACTCTGGAATTAAATTAATTAATTAAGAATACGACCAAATAACGAATTATAACGATTAAACTATGAAAAACCCGTTTCAAAACTAAAAACAACCCGTCATCAACCACCGTCCCTTCACACGCACCCCCACACTCCCACGCGCCACCACTAGGCCGTGTCACCACCACCAAACCCCACTCGACCCGACCACCAACGACCACCCCCACTAGGTCGACTCTCGGGCAAGTCAAACCAAACCGCCATTTGGCCTGGTTCACCACCACGCCTCACCAAACACCTCTAATACTCAACCTACAACCACCGCAACCATTACCTAACCCTTGCCAAACCACCACGACCTTGCTCGCCGTCGAACAGCGTACCCGGGTGTCGTGGCGCCGCCGGTCGACCTCCCCGAGTCCACGGTGGCGCCGCCAAAACCTAGCATTCTAAACCCACCAAAACCCGTAACCAAACCCGTTTTTCCACACCTGTCATGCCGCCCCTTTTACCGTCACTATCACCACCCAAAACCACCATAACCACCACCACTACACTCGTCACTAACCACCCTACCCATATACTCCGTCAACAACCACCAGAAACGCCTCTAGCAGACACGCAACCACCAACAAAACAGCTAGAAATTCGAAAACAGGGGAAAGGGGTTGACTCATACCTTTTTCTGCCGCCTCTACCGCCACCAGGGCCACCCACGGTCGTCGTCAATCGCCCCTAGCTCTTCCTTGTTGTGCCGTCAACCCCCCATGGCTACTCTCTCTCTCTCTCTTTATGCGTGAAAGCTTATGATTGGTGTTGATGAAGGAGGGAGGCGGGTTGAGGGAGTAAGGAATGAGGGAGGCGGGTTAGGGTAGGTACTATTAGGGTTAGGGTACTATTAGGGTTAATTGGGTTGGACATGTTATTGGGCCAGCTCAATTGGGTCGAGGGTAAATTGTTTAGCTCACATTTCGAATTCCATATAAACCCGTCTCAATTAACTTAGATCGATACAACGCGAGTCAAGTAAAATAATTAACGTAATTATCGACTCAACAATTAACCCGACTTAATTAGTAATATATAAAATGTATAATAATTAATATATATTAATATCCGTTTAATTGATTATATATAAAATACGGGGTATTACAGCTTCGTCACTTCTGGGATCGAATTTGCTTAATCTATTTTTGCCATTATTATGGACAAAACATTTACTCCCGAAGCAACGTAGATGTGATATGTTAGGTTTACGTCCCCTAAGAAGCTCAAACGGAGTCTTCCTTAGAATGGGTCTAATCAAAGCTCGATTATGAACGTAACATGCAGTACTAACAGCTTCAGCCCAAAAATTACGTGGTAGTCCACTACACAATAACATAGTGCATGCCATATCCTCCAATGTCCTATTCATACGTTCCACAACACCGTTTGTTGTGGGGTTTGTGGTCTTTGAGAAGTTATGTCAAACACCATTCTCTCTACGATTCTATAAAAGCATGGTTATCAAATTCGGTGCCATGATCCGTATTTAATGGAAACTAATTTTGATTTATACTTATTTTGGGCAAGCTTCATTAGAACAGCAAACTCTTCAAAAGTTTCCTCCTTTGAATTGAGAAATATTGGCCAAACATATCTAGAATAGTCATCAACTACAACGAAGACATACCTGGATTCGCCTCTACTTCTTATCTTCATTGGGCCACATAGATCCATATGCACGAGTTCTAGTGGTTCCTTGGTACTTACCATTCTCTTGGGTTTGAACGATGATCTCACATGTTTGCAACGAGCACACGAGTCACATAATGTTTCTGTTGGAGTTAGTGTCCTCCACAATAGTACGTTTACATAATAAATCTCATTAAAGGAATATAATCAGATATTTAATTATTTGATCCTCGTCACTTGATTAACATAAATCGATAATGGTTGGCTGACTAGAGTTTGACGTTATTGTTGTGAGACGGCGGTGATCAAATGACCCCTTTTGGTCACACCTAAAGGAACGAACCCCAATTGACAACTAATTAATTGTATGAGATACAATTTATTTAGTCCCTTGATTTATAGACTAAAAGGTTAGTCAATTATTTTTAGAGAGATTTCGAGTTGCGAACTCGAGGAGCGGCAGTTATTATTTAATTACGCGATAATTAAATAATAAATTTTATGAGACGAGTTTTAGTTAATTAATTGTTAATTCACTAAAATTGTACTAATTGATTAATGTGATTAATATTAGTACGTATAATAATATGTGTAGCGGTACACGTATATTTACGGAGTGATTTGGACGAATTAATTGGAAACATTTAAACATGAAACGGTGTTTAAATAAAATTTACACGTATTTGTGCGACAAATATAAGAACCAAAATGGACCCGTAAATGGGAAATTGGACCGTGTAAATGGAGTATAGTGGATGATCATGATCATTACACTTTGCTTATTTTTCTTCCATAATTGTCATGTGATTAGTATGTGTGTCATAATGTATTGGACAATAAAATAAGGAAAATAAATCCTACACTCCACCTCCTCCACCCGCCACTTCCTCCATAATATACTCCATCTTTTGCTCATTTTTTCTACACTTCATTACTTCACTTTTGCATGTGAATAAAATAATTGTATATCTCTCTAAAATTATTATACATCATTTACTAAGAAGTTAGTAATAAAAATATTATTACTAAGAGTGTTAGTAATATTACAAATATTATCAAGGGTAAGTTTTACAAATATCTAGTTAATATTTGTAAGATTATTTGGGTGATTTGTTCTTGGGTGCAACTTGAAGCAGACTTTATTTTTGAAAGTTTTTCTAGGAGGATCAGCCTTTTGTTTTAAGCTCAAGAACAATCAAGATAGGAGATCTTGAATGTGCCCATATTACCATAAATATCAATGTAAGGAAATTGTTTTTCCTCAATCTTTGCATGTTACATAGATCACTAAATGAACAGATTATGAGATAATCTGTTTTTAATTAGAGAGTCTAATTAAGATCTATGATCTTTCAAGTGGTATCAGAGATTAGGCTTGTAATTTGCATGTTGATTTTAAGCATATTAATAAATTATGAGATAATTTATAAAAACTCAAAAATTGTGTTAGAAGAGGTTTTAGCAAGAAATTTTTGGGGCATGCACACCTACTAATCTCAAAAGATTTGTGGTAAATTTTAGTGATTTATGAAGTTATTTTGCTTTTTTTTAATGATTTTTGGTAGAAAACCAAGTCAAAATGCCGTATTTTAGTTATAAACTGACTAAAAATAGTTAAAAGATGATTCGGGCTATGGAATTTTTATGGTGTTTCATGCATATTTTCTACTGATTGTATGCAAAATGTTGAAGGTTTGTTTGAAATTTTGCTTGTTTATTGATTTTATGAGATAAAAGTCGATAAAAGTGAAATAAATTAATCATAATTTTGAAACGATTTATTCTGCCCTTGATAAAGTTAAGTACATTTAAAAATATTATTTTAAAGTTAAAAGTGAAATTTAAAATGTGATTTCACCTTCTTTTTATGTTTATTGGTTTTAGTGGTTAAAAACCGATAAATATTGATCTTTTTCTTCATATATTTTATCCGGATTTTTGGGGCAATTTTTATGACATTTTGGTGTTCTTGGGAGTGTTCCAGAATACTCAAAATTTTTGTTTCAATTTTTTGGGTAATGTTTCAATTATTTTGGATTTTTACTTAAAAATTATGATTTTACCGATTATATTAGCAATATATCACCAAATCAAACTCATTCTTCATCATAAAATTAGTGAGGACTAATTTTGAGGTCCAAAACAGTTTGGAAAATTAGTTTGGACTTAAATGAGATTTAAGAGTTGATTATTGATTTTTACAAGTTAAAAATCGATTAAATCCACAAAAACCGAGATGGATACCAACGATTGATAGATAGGGTGATTTTGGAATCTTTTTACAGCATTTTAAGCATATTTATTTAAGTTGAATAAATGATTGTAATTTATTTAAAGTATTTATTTTTTTGTACCTAGTA